>NC_060267.1:1580491-1770984 GCF_021613505.1 Equus quagga | reverse complement strand
TGAGTCTGCAGGCTTCTGGTGCTCCCCCCAGGAACGGTGTGCGTGCGGCTGACGGCCGGGGCCACCGCCTCCTCTCTGGCGCTCATGGCTCTTGCCCGCAAGAGAACCAAACTCTAGGTTATTAGACAGTCTGCTGTTACATAAAACAAGCTTTCAGAACTCTCATTCTATTTATTTGGGTAATGATACAGTATTAACTGGTATTTAAATTATTTTTCTTTTAGGGGGTTACTATTGTTAAACCAATAGTTTATGGTAATGTTGCTCGGTATTTTGGAAAGAAAAGAGAAGAAGACGGGCACACCCATCAGTGGACAGTGTATGTAAAGCCCTACAGAAACGAGGTAGGTGCTTGATTTTTCTATAACTTCTTTTGAAGCTCCAGTTTGTTTTGCTTGAAAATAAGTTGTGATTTGTGTGTGTGTGTGTGTGTGAGGAAGATCGTCGCTGAGCTAACATCCGTGCCCATCTTCCTCTATTTTGTGTGGGACCCTGCCAAAGCATGGCTTGAGGAGCAGTGCTAGGTCCGCCCCCAGGATCCCAACCTGCAAACCCTGGGCCACCGAAATGGGAGCACGCAAATTTAACCACTATGCCACCAGCTGGCCCCATGCGATTTTTTTTTATAGTAACTTTCCCATTATAAAATTGGCCCATTGTAGAAATGTTACCAAAAAATTAAAATAATAAAGTAAGGGCTGTCATCTTCATATAATTCTTAATAGAAATCAATTTTCCAGAAATGTTTTCTAATTAAAATTAAGTTACAGTGACAAAAACTATGCTGTAGGCTCGGTTCTCATCCCAACACCATTTCTTAAACTAGCATGGGATTCTAATCAGGTGTTGTAGGAATAGCAGCTCGTGCTTTGTAAGTGATCATGGGTGATAAGACCACTAGGGGGTGTGAGAGAGAACTCTGCTGTGTCCTCTGCCTGCTGGTAATTGTATTTTAGGGCTGAAGCTCCAGTGCCTGGAACACAGCCAGCACATAGTAGGTATTCAACAGATGTTTATTGAATGAATACACATTATATTTTAAATTCTTCAAAGACCACCCAAAAACTTGTATATGATTGCTCATAGTGGCATTATTCATAATAGCCAAAAAGGGGGAAACAACTTAAATATCTGTCAACTAATGAGTGGATAAATAAAATGTGGTGTATCCATACAATGGAATGTTATTAGGCAATAAAAGAAATAAAGTACTGATACATTCTACTACCACATAGATGAAACTTGGAAACATGCTAAGTGAAAGAAGCCAGACACAAAAGGCCACATACTGTGTTATTCCATTGTGGTTTTTTTTTTTTTTGAGGAAGATTTGCCCTGAGCTAACATCTGTGGTCAATCTTTCTCTTTTTGCTGAGGAAAATTAGCCCTGAACTAACATCTGTGCCAATCTTCCTCTGTTTCATGTGTGGGTCACTGCCACAGCATGGCCACCGAGGAGTGGTGTAGGTCTGCGCCTGGACACCAAACCTGACTGCCAAAGTGGAGCATGCCAAACTTAACCACTAGGCCACAGGGCCAGCCCTTCCATTTTTATAGAATGTCCAGAATAGGCAAATCCATAGACATAGGAAAGAGATTAGTGGTTGCCAGTGGGTGGGAGGAAGAGGGATTCGGGAGTAAGTGCTAATGAGTATGGGGGTTCTTTTTGTCTGGTAAAAATGTTCTAAAATTGATTGTGGTGATGGTTGTACAACGCTTTGAATATACTGAAAACCATTGAGTGGTTCACTTCCGATGGGTAGGTTGTGTGGTAGGTGAATTATGTCTCAAGCTGTCACTAAAAGGAAAAAGCCCTCAGTGGCTCCCTCTTGCCTCTCAGTCAACTTGAGCTCTCGTGTTGAGCAGCCCTGCTGCACACTTCCCCTGCCCTGTCTGCAGCCCGCTCCCTTGTCTGGGTTCATCCCATCATTTTCTAGGCCCTGCGTCTTTCCAACACCTAATTACTCTTAAACCTCTTCACTCATTCCTCCCCACCCACTCCATTCCTGCTGTTCCCTTAGTTCTCAGTTTGTGTCATTTTCTTTAGAAATACTGTCTTGCTCACCCAAGACTGTCAGGCAGCCCTCCTATGGACTTGTACCTAACGCCCTCGTAACAGATTACATAGAAATGCTGGTCTTCTCGACTGCCTCCTCCACACTGAGATCCAGAGGGCAAGACCCCGTTGTTGACCATTATAGCATCTGCTCCCCAATATTGCTAGTCACTCATATTTGCAGGAAAAAAAGAGTGAAAGTATCCCAAAAGAGTCTTCAAAAATGCTTATGAAGATCTGCCTCAGGAAAAGCGTTGGCAGTATACTGTTCAGTTATGAAAGCAGATAATAATATATCACTACAGGATGGTCCCAATTTTTAAAATATAGGTATATATTTAGATAATAAGCACATAAAAATTCCTGAAAGCAAATAAAAAGATTAATAAACATTACTATTGAGTATGACTTACTGTTTTGCATTTTCCTCTTTTTCTATAATGAGTTATTTTTTAAGGGCCGCCTTTACCAAAAGAGGCTCTCTATGTGCCAGAACCGATGCACGTGCGCCTGTGCTTCAACAGAGTTTAAGGAAAGGAGCAGCTTTATATCCAACAGCTTGGGCTTGCTTAGTTTAGTTGTCCTTAGCTTTATCAGAGTTTGTTCTTTGAAGTTGATTAGGTCTTAGATTTGCTTTGGTTTCTATGGTTATTTCTATAAAAATATTGAAAGGGTAATATTGTTTTTATGGAAAAATCAAAATTGATTTAGAGTATTGTGTTTAGAGATGTATAAAAACAGGATTTGCAAAACACATCAGGGACATATATTCCTATATATGAATTATGAAAGAATTCATGGGCCTCCTTTGTTTAAAGTAAGAAACAAACCTCCCACGTATAATTCATGTTTTTTAGAAAAGTGTATTCCATAAAATTTGAGGGAAAGTGTATTTAATTAGGTACATATGCTCACATATACTTTTTCTATGTGGATGGCAGAACTAATTAAACCTCTGTATTCTAGGATATGTCAGCATATGTGAAGAAAATCCAATTTAAATTACATGAAAGCTATGGTAATCCTTTAAGAGGTACAGTACAGTTTTTTGATTCATAACATACAAATTTTCAACAGGGAACTGAATCAGTAATTTACAACTTATAGTTGTTTTTCTCTCTCTCTTCAGTTGTTACTAAGCCTCCATATGAAATTACTGAAACAGGATGGGGTGAATTCGAAATAATCATCAAAATATTTTTCATTGATCCTAATGAAAGACCTGTGAGTAATGTTAATTTTTGCACCTATGAAGTGGGTTTGTTAGTAATTGTGAAACTGTAGCCATACTTACTGAGTCGCTCGCTGTGTGCTGACGTTTTCGTGAGACGTCCTGGATGTACGCTGGGGCCTGGGGCCTCTTTCTGTGAGTTAAAGTTTTCCATTTTTAAGTGAACTGCCTTTCAGAACTCTTTTATTTTTCAAGTATAGAAAGAAGGGGTATAATGTGAACATTTGTTGGAAAGAAACCTTGGAAAGCATATGATTACTAGAGCAAAAAAGCTTAAAATTCGTTAGTATCATTTGGTTATTAGTGACAAACAGGTTGAGTCATAGGCTGTCTGAAATGGGGGTATTCAGTTTTTTTTAGTTAGAAGCCTTAGAAACAGGCTTCTTGCTTTTTCAAGCTGCCATGAGTACTAGCAGCTCTACTTAATATCCTACTCTGTGGCTTGATTGTGTGAAAACTCCCTCAAACCTTGCACTTTGATCCCTCAGCAGCTTTGTGAGGTTGGTGGTGTCGTTTTAGAGATGAGGATCCTAAAGTTCAGGGATCAAGCGCTGCTCAGAAACAGTTGTGGCAGAGCTAGTTTTTGAACCCAAGTACTGCATTCATGCCTCAAACTCTCTCCGTTACTCTTTCTTTTGACTAAAACCACTAAGCCTTTTTTATTTTTGAACACATGGGGTCACAACTCAGTGTGACTCTCCCACGTCTGTGTGACTGGGGCGTGACTCCAGCTTCAGGCCCTTAACGTTCATCATGGTTAGTTTTCGTTGTTAGACTCAGCCCGTTCCCTTAGTTCCCTCAGTTCCCTCAGCACCAAATATTTGCACTTTAATTATCAGATTGTGTTTTTAAAACTGTGTGTGTGCTTTTACAAGAGTTGAACATCACCTGGGCCAGTGATTCAGAGAATTAGTTCCTAAATGGCTGCACCAGAAACGCCTGAGGTGTTTTTTTAAAAATTCAAACTGCCCCCGCCTGCGCCTGACTCAGTGGGTGTGGAGGGGCGGGCACCCAGGTGATCTCGGTGCCCGGGGATGCTCTTCCCACGTAGGAATTCCTTTCCGAAGGCTCTCCAGTGAGAATCCAGTTTGGGCTTGCCTGTCTCCAGTGTGGAGAACATTGACTTGTGTCATCCTCTTCAGGTGTGAGGTAGTTCTTGTTTTAAGAAAGCCCTACTTTATGCTAGGCTTCCTTGAACTTTTTACTGGTAACTGTTCCTACATTAGTTTTCTTTTCTCCTGAAGAAACATCCATAGCTCATTTACACATTTTCCATGTGGTAAGGTTTCCAGATCTCCTGCCATTCTTGTCCTTCTGGAATACTCTCACAGACATTATATTCTATTTGGCAAGAAATTATTAAATATCGATTATTTGCAAGACACTGTTCAAGGGTTAGGATACAAAGATGAGACCCTGCTCTTATTCTTTTTTTTTGAGGAAGATTGGCCCTGAGCTAACATCTGTGCCCATCTTCCTCCGTTTTCTATGTGGGACGCCTACCACAGCATGCCCTGATGACCAATGCTTAGGTCTGTGCCCAGGATCCAAACTGGTGAACCCCAGGCCACCGAAGCAGAGCAGGTGAAGTTAACTGCTGTGCCACCAGGCTGGCCCCCCTGCTCTTATCCTTAATGAGAATAATCTATTGGGGAGAATAGGGCACAGGATTCAGCAGATGTTGTGGGGGGAGAAGTCGGTAATGTTACTAGAGCAGAAGCTCTTTTTAGCTTTGTAAGATTGCTTTGGGTTCATTTTTATTTTGAGAATGTGCTGCCTTACCTGTCTGTTCCCTCCTCTGTTCCCTGCCTCACCCTCAGCTGGAAAATACACCTGTGAAAGAAATGACTGTGTTGTGTAACCTCACTAAGAGACAGCTCTGCACGTCCTCTCTTGGAAGAGAGGCAGTGTGGTCATTTGCGCTACTCTGATTGACTCATTGAGTAGGTTTCCATGTGGACCTACATAGGCTTCAATTTTATTCCCTAAAAGGTGTTATGATGTTCTTCTGGTGTGGTGAAACCATTATACGTGTTCAGTAGTTGGCTCTTACAGAAAATAGGTCATATGAAGGTTTAATTAAACGATGGCATATGATGCATGCTCCGTATAATGATTTTAGCTAACTTTTTGGAAAATTCTCTGAGGCCTCTGAATTGTTTTCTGCAGCTTCACTGTAAACTCTGACGTTTGCCAGCTAGGTTTTATTTTGCTCGAGTAATCACACATTGTGCCTCAAAGCTTTTTCTTTGATGTCTTACTGCACCTGTTTTTGAGTATTTTGAAGACATGTTGCTCTTGCCAAAGTGAATTATCACTAACTTTTTATTGCTTATGTGATAACCTTAAAGATCAGCACAGAAACTATCTGCTTTCACTGAGCATTTTAGTATTGGTCATTCCTTTTGAAGTATCAGAGATCTTTTTTTCCCCAGAGTAAATTTGTAAACTTTAATCTTCACAGAATAACTGTCACAGTTATTCAAATTTCACTTGTGTAAGTAAAAGAACTCATGCCTTAGTGATTTAATTTCCATAGCTCTCTCTTGTGTTACTGTTATGCATAGTCACTCTCTGGAGATGCTATAGCAGACCCTAACTTACGCTCTTCAGAGCATTCCTGTTAAGCAGATGTAGATGGATGCTGTGATACCTAATGGGGAAATGACAGTACAGAGAGTTTGGGCAATTTGTCACAGTAAGTGGTAGTTGAGACAAGCTCCTGAATTTGATGTGTTTGCTACTTCCAGCCTCTAAGTCACTTACAGAAATGACAGTGTCTCACAGTGATGATGAAAACCATTCACAGATGTGACGTCTGTTTTTGTTTCATAGGTAACCCTGTACCATTTATTAAAGCTGTTTCAGTCAGACACCAATGCAATGCTGGGAAAAAAGACAGTGGTTTCAGAGTTCTATGATGAAATGGTAAGAAGATTTTATAGTGAGTGAGTTTTAAAAGCATTTTAAGTTGTATAACTTCAACGTTATTGGGCTTTTTTCCATTCTATCCCATTAGATATTTCAAGACCCAACAGCAATGATGCAACAATTATTAACAACATCTCGTCAGCTAACATTAGGAGCCTATAAGCATGAAACAGAATGTGAGTATCAAGAATTCCTAATTAATCCTGAAAAATAATGTATTCTGTAATGGTGAAAGGATTGTGTGATTAGTGACTATTAAATTTTTTCTTATGTTTTATATTTATATGTGTAGATATGTCAATTTTTTGGGACTTAAACAACCAAATATGTATTACCATAGAACATATAAGAGGGATATTTTAAATTGCTCCCAGAGCAGCCTACTTTTAAATGGTAAAAGGCAGCCTCTCACATTCTCTGAAATATTTTCTGTCTTTTTTTCCCTAGGTACATTTAAGCATAACTTTTTGTTAATCTTGCTTAACCTGTCACTCAGTTATTTTCTGTTTACTAGTTTTTACTAACAAAATCTGTGTGAAGAACCTTGAGAATATAATTAAACTTTTGTTTACTGTGAACTAGTTTATCTCCTTTTTTAAAAACCTGTGTCATTCTACATAGTTTCAGATTAATGCTGGGATGGTGAATACCAGTTGGTAATCAGTCATGGTATGTCTTCCCTCAGCATCCACCCCTCCATCACTCCATGCAGCTACTGCCAGTCATTTGCAGTTGGCACTCAAAACGAAACCTGTTTGCCATCATTCGTTCAGTTCTTCCTTTGATCTTTCATTCATTTGCTTACAGTGTATATTGAGCACCAGTTCTATGCCAGGCATTGTTCTAGGTTGTCCTAAAGCCAGGTGAAGAAAGTGTATCCAGAAATAGTCATTAGCTGTGTGCAATACTGTTGATAGGTCTGGTAAGATGAGAGCCAAGAAATGGAGTATAGCAAGGGGGAGGTCCTTGAGGACCTGAGCAGGAACAGTTGAAGGAGAACAGTAAGGACAGGAGATGGTTGAAGTGGGTCAGAAGAGAAGGAGGTGAGGGGAATTGGAGACAGCGCTGTGGACAACCCTGTCGTAGAGCTGGGCTGTAAGGGAAGCGGTGATCCTTCAAGTAGCAGAAGCGGGATCTGGGGTCAAGAGGGTAGTGTTTTCCAGGGGAAATGAACCAGTATATTTGTCGGCTGAAAGAAGTGAGCAGTAGAAGAAGGGGGAGGAGGGGTGAGACTAGGGGAGAGGAGGTGCTGTTTCCCCATCAGTAGCTCTAGCAGGGTTGTGTTTATATTTTCATGAAACTCATCATGGGGAGTTAAAACAGTGGAATACAAATGATGCTTTCGCCACTTGGTAGTCATTTAAAATGTAAAATCACACTCATTTAAAACCGTGGTGCTTCGCTTTCTACATCTGCAGAAATATTTACCTGGCCTACTTTGTTATGAACATAAAACAAACGTGTGTATGATCACTTTGAAAAGGTAAAAGCACTACTAATATACTATTTTAATTTGTTGTTAGTCATTTCCTCTCCATTATAGATCTTTATCCTGTACCATGAAATACGCCCAATTCATAGAGGAAACTTGTCTTTCAAAATTCAAGTGCCCACATTTTTGTGTTTTCAACAAAACTAGTATCGTTAATTCATTTTTATATAATAAGTAGGTACAAATAATATGTTTTATAGAAAGGCACTTCTATACATTTACTTGGATGTGTTAAAGCTTATGTAAGAAGCTGTATAACCTTGGGAAGTTTTTATCAGTAAATTACATGTTTTGTGTTATCTTCAGTTTATTTTCTTAACAGTATCAAATCAATAAGGAAGAAAAAGATAATTCCTTAAATGTTATTGGCACAATTGATAAGCTTTTGGGAGGAAAACTTAATTTAGATCATTGTTTCATAGGATTTACCAAAATAAATTCCAGTTTAATTAAAGATAGTTCAATGTTTTTTTAAAGTTATTCAGCGTGTTTACAGTATTAGAGGAAGGACTGTCCTGGCTAGGGAAGACTTTCTAAGTTTGAGATATTAGAAGAAATCACTTTATAAGAAAGACAAACTCGATTTTGTAAAAAATGTTTAACTTATGCGTTTCAGAAGGGCAAAGAAGAAAAATAAATTTGTTGAAAATATGACAGAGGACTAATACCTTAAAAACTCTAAAATAGATAAATAAAAAAGAAAAAATTTAAACTTCAATTGATAAATGGACAAAAGACATTGACAGATGAAAGAGGAAATGACTGGTAAATAAAATAGGAAAATATTTGGCCCTTCTACGAATTGAAAAAATGCAAACCAAACAATTATGGGTGGTTGTATTTGTGTCAAATTAACAAAAGGAACCTTTACTAGTTGTACCTTTTAAGGGTGTGGTGAACCCTGCATTTTCATGAATTGTTTGAGTATAAATTGCTTTAGCCTTTTAAAGAGCAATTTGGGGATATTAATCAAAGGCCTAGAGGAGATATGTACACTTTTACCAACTTGAAGGTCTTATACTCAATATTTGGGTAATAATAAAATATCACTTAGATTTATGGAGTGCTTACTGTTTGTACTCTTCGAAATCTGTACCTCTGTAAACTCATTTAGATCTAGAATAACTTGATTAGGTAACCCATGTAGAAAAGGAAACTGAGGCACAGGGAGGTCAAGAAACTTGCCCAAGCTAACACAGCTAGTTAGTGTTGGAGCCAGCACTTGATCCCAGGCAGTCCTTAGAACTTAGACTCTAAAAACTTAGTAATATTTTTAGGTAGAGTAATATTCAGATAGAAGTTGCTCATTATGAAGCATATTAAAAGTTTTTAAAGCTGTTTATAGTAGTAAACTGGAAGTTTACTTAAGCACTAATGATCTAGCTTTTAATAGTAATAATGGCTTCCACAAGGAATAATTAAATGATAGTGAAGACTAATGAGAACTTACTGTGTACTCAGGTTTCTTCCCTTTTTGGGCGCCCCTAACAACCCTCGGAGGAAGGTGCTGCTGTTAGCCCCAGGGTGCGAGTAACCACCCTGGGGCAGAGAGAGGTTTGATAACTTGCCCAGATCACCCAGCAGAGCTGGGATGCAAACCCAGAGCCTGTGCTCGTAGCCATCCAGCCGTGCTGTGTGGGTGGAAGCCTCAGTCTGTGCTCCTAAGCAGTGAGTGATCCTGGATAGGTTTCCTCTAAATTGAGGCTTCATTTGGAAATTAAGAACAGAAATTTTTCTTTCTTATGGAAGCATTTAATATATAGGAAGCAGAAAACTGGAACAAGCGACAAGAAATTTTAAACTATTTTCCTTCAGGATCTCACTGCTAATTACTTAACCTAGGTCTTCTTCCAAATATATCATGCCCTTTGCAGTCTTATGATTTGTCAAAAATAAAGTATAATGACTAAATCAGACAAGAATCTACCTCTAGAGTGAAGGCTGTCCTCTGCCAGAGGAGTCAGATCAGGTCTCCCACCTCGATCTCAGACCGCCCGCTGCAGTCATTAGGACTCCTTGCTGTTCCCAGGCCCTCCTGTGTCAGCTTCCTCTACCTGATTCCTTTCTCATTCTTTAAGGCTCACTCAGATTTTGTCACTACCAGGAAGCTCTCCTGGATACGCTCACACCCTTTCCCTCGGTGCAGATCCAGTCTGCTCTCTCAGCTCCTGTGACTACCCCATGGCGCTGTACTGCGTTTTCCTCTCTTGTATCTCCTACCTCTGTGCCCCAGCATCTCACAGAGTGCCTGTCAGTCAGTGTATGTTTTTAATTGATGTGGAGAGAGAGAGAGCAAGGGAATAAAACTTTCTGCATAGTAAAAAGCACTGTAAACAAAATCTAGAGACACACAGCCATGAATATTGTACTCATAATCACAAATGACTGGTTTCTTTAATTTATACAGAGCTCCTGCACATCAGTAAGAAAGGCCAGTAACTGAAAAGCTTGTGTGCAGCAAAGGAAGCCATCAGCAAAATGAAAAGGCAGCCTACCAAAAAGGAGAAATATCTGCAAATTATGTATCTGATGAGGGGTTGGTATCCAAAATATACAAAGAACACATATAGCCTAGTAGGGGAAAAAAGCAAACAGTTCAATTAAAAAACTGGCAAAAGATCTGAATAGACATTTTCCCAAAGAAGACACACACATGGTCAACAGGTACATGAAAAGGTGCTCAACGTCACTTAATCGTCAGGGAGATGCACATCGAAAGCACAATGAGAGATCCCCTCACACCTGTTAGAATGGCTGTTCTCAAAAAGACAAGAAATCGCAAGTGTTGGCAAGGATGTGGAGAAAAGGAAACTGTTGTGCAGTGTTGGTGGGAATGTAAATTAGGGCAGCCAGTATGGAAAACAGTATGGAGGCTCCTCAAAAAATTAAAAATAGAACCACCATGTGATCCAGCAATTCCACTTCTAGGTATTTATCCAAAGAAAATGAAAACACTAATTTGAAAAGATATATGCACCCCCATGTTCATCGCAGCATTATTTAGAATAGCCGAGATACAAAAACAACCTAAGTGTCCATTGATGGATGAATGGATAAAGAAAGTGTGATGTGTGTGTATATATATATATATATATATACACACGCAATAAAATATTCCACCCTAAAAAAAGAAGGAAATCTTGCCATTTGTGACAACATGGATGAACTTTGAGGGCATTATGCTAAGTGAAGTAAGTCAGAAGAAGACATACTGTATGATCTCACTTATAATGTAGAATCTTAAAAAACAACACCATGGGGCCAGCCCTGTGGCACAGCGGTTAAGTGCACACGTTCCACTTTGGCCTGGGGTTTGCTGGTTCATATCCTGGGTGTGGACATGGCACTGCTTGGCAAGCCATGCTGTAGTAGTTGTCTCACATATAAAGTAGAGGAAGATGGGCACGGATGTTAGCTCAGGGCCAGTCTTCCTCAGCAAAAAGAGGAGGATTGGTGGCAGATGTTAGCTCAGGGCCACTCTTCCTCAGCAAAAAAATAGGAGGATTGGCAGCAGATGTTAGCTCAGGGCTAATCTTCCTTAAAAAAAAACCACCAAACTCACAGATACAGAAAACAGATGGGGAGGTGAAATCCATGAAAGGGGTCAAAAGGACAAACTTCCAGTTATAAAATAAATGAGTCCTGGGGATGTAATGTACAGCTTGGCAACTATAGTTAATAATACTGCATTATATAGTTGAAGGTTGATAAGAGAGTAGATCTTAAATCTTCTCAGCATAAGAAAAAAATTTTTTAACTATGTATGGTGACAGATGTGACTAGACTTATGGTGGTGATCATTTTGCAAGATATGCAAACATTGAATCATTATGTTGTACACCTGAAACTAATATGTCAGTTATACCTCGATTTAAAAAAGGCCAATAAGGGGCCGGCCCGGTGGCGCAGCGGTTAAGTTCGCACGTTCCGCTTCTCGGCGGCCCGGGGTTCGCTGGTTCGGATCCCGGGTGCGGACATGGCAGTGCTTGGCAGCCATGCTGTGGTAGGCGTCCCACGTATAAACTAGAGGAAGATGGGCACGGATGTTAGCTCAGAGCCAGGCTTCCTCAGCAAAAAGAGGAGGACTGGCGGTAGTTAGCTGAGGGCTAATCTTCCTCCAAAAAAAAAAAAAAAAGCCAATAACCTAACAGAAAAATGAGCAAAGGAAAAACAGACATTTCATAAAAAGGAAGAGAGAAATGTTTCCTAAACATATAAAAAGATCAGTCAGCCCCAGTAGTAAGAATAGAAATGCGAATTAAAGCTACTCTGAAATAGCATTTTTCGCCTCAGGTTAACTAAGGCTCAAAAGCTGACACGGCAGGGGCACCCACTGCTCGTGGGACTGAAGCAGCAGAGCCTGAGTCACCAGGCGCTCGTCCAGGGTCACAAGGCCTGGATCCCTCGACCTAGCAATTCTACATGTCGGGATTTACCCTATGGATGGACTGAAATGATGGTGTGCAGCACACACGTCATAGCACTGTTCATAATAGAAGACATGGAAAGACTCTGAACGGACACTAGGGAATTACGGGGGTCTGTTCAGTGAGGTCCCTGCAGCCGTTAAAGCATGAGTCTGGGATGTGAGGAGCTTTCAGATAGAGTGAAGTGAACGGCCAGGTGCACATCAACGAGTGTGGTGTGACACCACTTGTATTGGGTGAGGAGGAGAAGTAATGCCTAGGTGTGTGCTCGTCTGTGAACAGATTATTTCTGGCAAGATACCAAAGAAGCCTACTAATGATTCATTCTGGGTGGGGGGGCAGGGGCGGAAGGAGACGTTTTTCATTATCTACACTTTCAGCCTTCTAATTTTGTGTCCTGTGTGTAGTACCTGTTTTCAAAAATAATTTTTAAAAAAAAGCAATGAAAGAAATTACACATAAAAATATGGATTGTTTTGGCAGTATAAAAATTTACCTGTTAGGAAATGTATCACAAAAAGAAAATCACCAGCAACGAGCAGAATAAGGAAACGTTACTGCATGTTTTTAATGTCTGGATGCTTCATATACATGACTTAATCCTCATAAATCCCCTGGGAAATACAGTTTTAACTGTGTCCTACAGAAAGAAGAGACCAAGGGAGGCTTAGAGGTACCAGCATCCAGCTAACAAGGGGCCAAAGGTGTATTTGCACCCAGGTCTCTCTGATATTAGAGGTTGGGTTTTCAGTTTTTTTTTCCCAAACCATGCTGCTTCCAGTTAGTGATCATCTTGTTTTAGCAAAAGTACAACTGTGCTTTAATAGTCATCAGCAGCAGTTGCCTTAAGTGTCCACCAGATGGTAATGTTGCATGAAAGTAGGCGTTTTTCTTTGTAAAACAAGTGGAATATTTAAATAGATGTGTCCGTTTTTGCAGTAATGATATTTTCTTTAGTAATTTATGTAGCCCCCTAGAATGTTTTACATATCATTTAATGTTCCTCTGTCATAATAGTAATTAATATGGCTTTTTATGTACCAGACCAGTGTTCTAGATACTAAATAGGCATTAATTCACTTAAAATCTTCTCAACAAATAATGTTATGAGGTGTTTGCTCTTATAATCTCTATTTCAGCAATGAGGAAGTGAGCATAGGGATAATAACTAACTTAGCGTGGCACAGCTGTTGGATGGTAGAGATGGAATTCAAACCCAGATGGTTAGTGCTGTCTTTTTTGAAAAAAGGGTTTGTTTTGTCAGCGTGATTTTCATTACCTAAGTTTTACCCGTAAATAAATGTAAGAACACTGTATTTGGTTAGCTCTTCTTACTAGCTGGATGTCTCTTGGATTGTATGCCCCCGTATTTCCAAATTAATGTGTATATGCAGAAAAACAAGGACGTCATGTCTTAAAATCTTAAAATACTAGTGGCCAGAATTTCATTCTTAGTTGTAGACAACATCTTAGATCCTCTCGGGAGTTCAGACGTCCTTCCCTTCCGTGTTTAATGTTGTAGATCTTGAGTTGTCCATGCTTCATCATGGAAACACTGACTAGTAAATACCGTGTTTATTACTCGGTGCCATATCTTAGACTTGTGAGAAAAAGGAAATAATTTAATAAAAGTACATGTTTTCCTTAGTTGCAGAACTTGAAGTGAAAACCAGAGAAAAATTAGAAGCTGCGAAAAAAAAAACAAGCTTTGAAATTGCAGAGCTTAAGGAGAGATTAAAAGCAAGTCGAGAAACTATTAATTGTTTAAAAAATGAAATCAGGAAACTTGAAGAAGATGATCAGACAAAAGAGATATAAACCATTCTGAAGAGAACTTGAGAGGAAGCTGTACTGAGAGTGAGGGACTTGGAGAAGTGGACCGTGAATGCTGTTCCTCAGAGGAACTGCACCTACAGTTGTGACCACGGACTGCTCATCAGAGGGGTCAAAGTATGTGTACTTTTCAAGCCATCTTTAATGTGAAACATATGTGGGTAATAAGAATGAATGCTGTATAGGCATTTTATCAGCCCATTTTAGGGTAATTCTATGATGTTAAGCACAATTTAAAAAATTTTTTATTGTATTTTATGTATAGCTTATCCTTTTTGACAGGCATCATAATTTGGTTATAAAGTATAACTTGTACAAATTTTATACTTCACTAGTAGTTAGAATTAGTGGTAAAATTAAAGTGTATATTTAATTTTGTAAGTTCTTATCTGTCCCCATCCTAACCTTTGTGTCTGATATGCCCAGTGCCCTGTAGGTTTCAATAAATGTAGCTTACGGATCCTCTCTCTGCCTCTTGCTGTGTTTCTTCCTCTGTGAAGCACCTGGAGCTCTCTCGTTACAGGTAACGTATCTCTGTGGTATTGTGACTACACGTCTCTGTTGGCGCTCGTAGCATACAGACGCTTGTGATGGCGAAGAGCTTACGTATTTTTCTGCCTAACTACTTCAGTGTCATTCGTTTTCACATAGAAAAACATTTAGTCCCTCGTTCATGTTCCAACGACACAGAGGAAGCAGCCATGCATCAGCTTCACAACTGCCTTCTCCTCCTCAGCCTGACCTGTTCAAGCCCACGTGGTGAGCCCCCTGCTTTTGGACTCAATCTAATTTGAACATCCAGTAGTAGTAGATCTTTAAGGCTGTGTTAGTGGAACCTCCTTGGCAGCTGAGGGACAATAATAGATAGGAAAGCATTCTGGGAAAGGTGCAGCATTAACACGTACAAAGCTCGCAAAGGTGGCCCCCAGGCCCAGGCCGGACGCAGGGATTCTGTATGCTCTGTAGGCTCACAGCAAGCCACCCTTGCACTTGAAGATACTTTATCTATCTGCCCTTGTAGATTGGTTACTTTTTACTTTGTTGCTGTATTTTTTAAGTTGTGGCATTTATAAGCATTATGGTGGTTGTGCAAAGGTATCTGTGGTGTGAAATCTCTGCCAGAGGCCCTCTGGGGTTAAGGATGGCACTTCTCATTCTGCCAGGCATCATTCAGCTCTTGCCCGGCGCCCACAGCGTAGGAAGGGCCTGGGGAGAGGTCAGGAAAACTAATGGGGGAGGAAAATCTCATTCTACTTGAGGAACCTGACATGGAAGGTCATCCCTCATTATTCTAGCCAGATTAACCCCCAAGAATGTAGAGATTCCTAATACTAAAGTCTGACTTTATGCATGGGTGAATACAAGAATTCAAGATATGTCTTCATGGCTCAATCTCGCCCTTTGTCAGCCCTTTATTCTGTGTTGGCTTTAAGTAGGATCCCCCATGAGGTTGCAAAGAATTCTTAATAATTCAAAAATAAAAAACCTAATTTAAAAAGTGGGCAAAGGATTGAATAGACATTTCTCCAAAGAAATACAAATGGCCAATAAGCACGTGAGGAGATGCTCAACATCATTGGTTGTTAGGAAAATGCAAATCAGAACCACAGTGAGATACCACTTCACACCCACTAGGATGGCTATAATTCTAAACAAAACAAAGTAAGTTTTGGTGAGGATGTGGAGAAATTGGAAGCCTCGTACATTGCTGTTGGGAATGTGAAATGGTGTAGCCACTTAGAAAAATGGTTTGATAACTCCTCAAAAAGTTAAGCTTAGTTACCCAGCAATCTTACTCCTAGGTGTGTACTCGAGAAATGAGACATGTTCACGGAGACACGTGTATGTGAACATTCGTGGCAGAATTATGCATGATGGCCCAAAAGGGAACAACCCAAATATCCATCAACTGATGAATGTATGAATAAAATGTAGACACATACAGTGGAATATTACTCAGCCAGAAAAAGGAAATAAGTACAGATTCTGTACAACATGGATGAACCTTGAAAACATATGTGAAGTGAAAGAAGCCAGACATAAAAGCCACATATGGTATGAGTCCATTTATATGGAAAGCCCTAAATCGGCGAAGCTGCAAAACAAAGTGGATTCGTTGTTCCCAGGGGATAAGGAGAAGGGGATTTCCACTCTGGGTGACGAAATGTTCTGGAATTAGTGGTGGCAATTGCACAATCTTGCAAATATGCAGAAATCACGAAGTTGTACATTTTAAAAATAGTTTAAATGAATACTTGTGTGAATTTTATCTCAAAAAAAATTTAAGTGGCAAATTTTGTTTAGAATTATACAAACTTTAAAAATATTCTACAAGGTCTTGATTTCTATTTCCCCATTCTTCTACAAGTGGAAGAGAATATTTATTTACCAAGGATTAATCACTTTATTGAGATAAAGACTAAGAACAATGAAAGGAAACCCGGCTAATTAGGCAGCTCCCGCTCTGAAGATCAAGGTGTAGGTCTCCTTTCCCTGCACAGTGGTAGGTGGGCAGCTAGTGCTGCTATCCTTGTTTGACAGACGGGAGACTAGGGGACTCTAGCTAGATGGTGAGTCAACCAGCAATGTGACTCAAACTGGTAATCTACAGCTAGAGGCCTTTCTGCCTCAGTAACACTTCTTCTCCTCTTCAAAGCGTTAGCATTTTTAATTGTCTGTTGCTCATGCCTAAACACTTCTCAGATCTCATTTCTTTAACTAATTGGGGTAATCCAGGACTGTCGAATGTGAGCATCAGGTGGCATGGATGCAAACACTGAGATGCGGTTACCGTTAGTAACATGTAAGGAAATTCTGGTGTTAATCCCTCTAGATGGAATATGAAAGAACAGATGTCTGAAATCTCTCGTAGAAGATATTCCAGGTACCTATTCCTTAGCATTACCCCCAATGTCTCTAGTTTGTTTTTTTTCTAATAGTAATAGACTTCAAATTCTTGAGATTGAAACCAAAGAAAATGAGATCATACAGGTACTAGCTAGAAAAAACATGAGTAAATATTATTTTTTTGGAATTGGAAAGAACTTTTAAAGCACAGTGGGAAACCCAGAAATCATAAAGTTCTGGATCTCAAATTGGATGAGTTTAGGAATCTCCTGGGACTTGCTTTAAAATAATCCAGAGAATGTGAGATGGTGGGGATAGGGCATGGAGACGAAACAAGACTGGCCATTGATAATTTTTGAAGCTGGGACATAGGTATATGGGATTATATTATTCTCTTTCCTTTTGTATATGCTTGACATTTTCCGTAATAAAAGGGTTTTTTGTCAGACAGAGAAAACCATTAAAATTCCTTTTTTATTCTCCCTGAAGTCAAGATCTGATAAAGAATAAGTCATTTTAATCACAGCACACACTCTCAGAAAATGACAGTACCTTCCAATTGCATAGTTTACATGTTTACTTCTGTATTTTTTATTTTAATAATTCTAGCAAATTCTTCCCTATTGATCATTGAATATAATAAAAATCTGGAAGGATGGAAGGGAAGGAAGAAAAAAGAAAAGAGATAGATAGGAAAGGAGAAAGGAAGACAATCCCCTGCAGAGATTTTAAGTACAGAGTCCCAGGTTTCATCCCAGAAGTTTGGTTAGCTGGGTCTGGAATGGGGCCCAGGAATGTGCATTTATACAAAGCATCCAGGTGATTTGAGAAACTGTCACAGTGGCACAGCTTGATAGGTTGGGCTACATAAAAATGCAACACCTCTAGATGGGGAAAAAAGAAAAACAGTCAAAAGGGAAACTGGGCATATCGAACAGGTCTAATTCTTTAGTGTAAAACATTCTTACCAGCCACCAAGGAAGACAAATAAACCACTGACAAAAGGAGCAAAGGATATGAACAGGGAGTTCACTAGAGAGGACATAAAAATGGCCAGTACATGTGCTGATCCCAATAAATCTTAAGAGTATGCAAGTTTAAGTAGCAAATACTTCTCGTCCATTTAGGAGGAAATAAATGTTTCAGATAAATATTGATAATCAGAGAAGGTGCCCCTTATGATACTGATGAGAGACCAGAAATATAGGCCAGTTGACTGATGGAGATGGGTAATCTTTATGTTTTGTTTATCTGAAATTCAAATTTAGCTAGACATCCTATATTTTTACTTACTAATCTGATAACCCTGTATCTACAGGAGATGGGAAGGATTTTCAAAAAACAGAAGGCAAGGGGCTGGCCCCATAGCCGAGTGGTTAAAGTTCCCTGGGCTCCCCTTCGGCGGCCAGGGGTTCACGGGTTCAGATCCCAGGCCTGGACCTACTCCCCTCATCAGCCATGCTGTGTAGGCATCCCACATGCAAAATGGTGGAGGACTGGCACAGATGTTAGCTGAGGGTGAATCTTCCTCACCAAAAAAAAAAAACCAAAAAAAAACCCCACAAGACTTCCCAGGGTTAGCCAGGGAGTGGGCAGCAGCTACTCTCATCCACTGGTGGGAGTGGAAATTGGTTCAACATTTCTGGAGGACAATTTGGCAATATCTACTGAAATATTTTGAGTCAGCAATTTCACTTTTAAAATACACATTTGTTTAACTTTTTACTGAAGTAAGCAATTAGACTTTTAAGAATGTATTATTTAGAAACATTTATCCAAATATGCAAGAAACATAGAAGGATGCTCACTGCACCACATGGGCTGTGCAGCATTATTTCCAATATCAAATTGGAACCAAGGTGAATGCCCATCAACGGGCTGTGTAGATTATGATACAGTGATACAATGGACTCCTTGGTGATTGTCAAAATGAATAAAGCAGAGCTGGATGCTCTGACAAGAAAAAATTTCAGGAGTATACTGGTTAGTGAGAGAAGAAGAAGTTTGCAGAACACTGCAAAACAGTGTTCATGAGTCCATTTGGGTAAACAGCATTGCATTAGGGTATGGAGAGAAAAATTACGTGGAGGAATTTTCACCAATCTTAACACTAGGAAGAGCAATTATGGGGACTGTCACTATCTACATTGTGTGTGTGAATGTTTGAATTTTTCACGGTAAGAACGCATTTCATTTGAGTGAAAGAGAATTAAAAAAATAGTTTAAAAATTAAATGAAAAGGAACAACAGATGTTCTTTGATTATCAGAATGTTGCCTCCTACAGGCCGGATCATTGTGAAAGTCGCTGACAGTTCAGAGAAATGAAACATGACCTGAGACAGATGCGAGAAGCTGAGGGGCCAGGACTGCTTCAGGACTTTACCAGAGGGACTTATGGGTAAGATGCTCACTCTTGAGTGCATCACCCAGTGAACCCGGATAAATAACATCATGATGCTGAAGCAAAAATAGGTGGTTAGAGGTATGGGTTTATCTGCCTTCTGTCCCAGCCTGGACTCTCTAGTCTGGCTTTTTAATTATTTTTAATTAAAATAATTTTTGCATAATATCCCCCATGATACACCTAACTCTAGGTAGCCTCCCCTACCCCTACTCTGGTCTGTCTACTTTCTTAGCTTCACTAGCTCCCCACCCTGGCTTACGTGCTCTCTGTCCTCTGCCAGGCTTCACTGCTCTTCAGTAACTCCCCAGTCTACCCTTAGTGAATTCCTCAGCATTGCTGTTTGAAAATTTCCGGCCCACTGAATCACCACTCCCCTTATTCACTAAATTAATAGAGTCCTGAGACTGGACGGGAGCTTAGAGAATATCTAGTTCAGTTCCTTCATCTGATGAGGAAGTAAAGTGTTGCAGAAATTAGATGACTTTCAGAGTCCCACAGTCGGTTGGGGCCCGAGGTAGAATCTGAATTCAGCATTCTCAGCCATGGTACTAGAGCATTGTTGTTCAGCTCCACTAAGGCTTAGGGAGGAGTGCGTGCAGTGGCAGTTGGCTTGGAAACTAGCATTCTGAGAAAGAAGGAAATGTAAGTTTGGATGTGCTGTTACCGATACAGTCAACTCTCTATCGTCAAAATTTCTATGTTTGCTTCTTCCAGCTAATCTGGTCCAATCATGATCTCAAAACTAATGAGAACCGTCAGCCCTACTTGGTCTAATCACACGCATGAGCTGAAACCACAAGTGTGTTCACTCTTACTGTGCACATCAGCAGGTGACCTCTGTTCTTGCGTCATTGAGATCACTGATGCCGTTCACAGTGACCCTGTAAACTTCCAGCCATACAAAGTTTCTCTTTGTTCTCACCAAATCCTGATTTTTTTCGTTTCCGTAATGTTCCTCCCTTCTGTAGTTTTGATTCCAGTTTATACTGTGAACTACTGCAAATTAGTAATTAGGGAACAATCGCTTCACTCTCCTGAGCCTTGGTTCGCTATAGCGAGTGTGAGTATACTGCCCACCTCATGGAGTTCCGTTTAAGGGTAAATGAAATAGCATAGGTAAAAGCACTTTGAATGGCAGGAATAAAGAAGATGGCAATGCTGGCTGTTCGCAAAAATCCTCAACAAAATGCTAGCAAACTGAATCCGGCAACATATAGAAAGGATTCAGTGATCTCATGATCAAGTTGGATTTCTCCCGGCAATGCAAGGTTGGTGCAACATAGAAAGATCAACCTGTGCAGTACTCTGTTAGGGGCTGAATGGTGTCTCCTCAAACTCCAGATGTGGAAGTCCTAACCCCCAGTACCTCCGAATGTGACTATTTGGAGACAGGGCCTTTCAAGGGATAAGTAAGTTAAAATGAGGTCATTAGGGTGGGGTGGGTCCTAATCCAGTATGACTGAGTCATTGTAAAGAGAGATTAGGAAGACCATGTGAGGATGCAGGGAGAAGATGGCCATCTGCAAGCCACGGGCCGAGGCCTCAGAAGAAATCAACTCTGCCAACGCCGTGATCTCAGACTTCCAGCCTCCAGAACTGTGAGAAAAATTCCTGTTGTTTAAGCCACGCAGTCTGTGATAACTTGTTATGGCAGCCCTAGCAAACTAATGCATACACCATATTAACAGAACAAAGGACAAGGCCACACGGTCATCTCAATAGATGCACAAAAAGCATTGGACAAAATCCAATACCCTTTTATGTTAAAAACACTCAACAAACTAGGAGTATAAGGGAACTTCCTCAACCTGATAAAGGGCATTTATGAAAAACCCACAGTCAACATCATGCGTAATTGTGAAAGACTGGATGTTTTTCCCCCTAAGATCAGGAACAAGACAAGGATGTCTGCTTTCACGACGTCTGCTCAACATTGTGCTGAAGACCCTAGCCAGGATAATTAGGCAAGAAAAAGAAATAAAAAGATCTAGGTCAGAAAGGAAGACGTAAAACTATCTCTATTTGCAGATGACATGATCTTGTACCTAGAAAACACTGAGAAATACACACAAACACACAGACCATGAGAGCTAATACACGGGTTCAGCAAGGTTGGAGGATACTAGGTCAATATACAAAAATCAATTATATTTCTATATACTAGCAATGAACTAAAAATTAAGAAACCAATTCCATTTATAATAGCATCAAAGAAAACAAAATACTTAGGAATATGACACCTAAAGCTCAAGCAACCAAAGAAAAAACAGATAAATTGGACTTCATCATTAAAAACTTTTATGCATCGAAGGACACAAGAAAGTGAAAAGACAACCCACAGAATGAGAGAAAACATTTGCAAATCATATATCTGAAAAGAGGCTAGTATCCAGAACATATAAAGAACTCTTGCAGGCCAGCTGGTGGTGCAGCGGTTAAGTTTGCACGTTCCGCTTCTTGGCGGCCCAGGGTTCACAGGTTTGGATCCTGGGTGCGGACATGGCACCGCTTGGCAAAAGCCATGCTGTGGCAGGAATCCCACATATAAAGTAGAGGAAGATAGGCACAGATGTGAGCTCAGGGTCAATCTTCCTCAGCAAAAAGAGAATTGGCAGTAGTTCCCTCAGGGCTAATCTTCCTCAAAAAAAGAAGTCTTGCAACTCAATAATAAAAGGACAACCAGTTAAAAATTGGGCAAAAGATTTAAATAGACATTTCTCCAAAGAAGGAATATAAATGGCTAATAAACACATGAAAACATGCTCAACATCACTTGTCATTAGGGAAATGCAAATCAGAACCATAATGAGATCCCACTTCACACCCACTAGGATGGCTGTAATAAACGAGAAAGATGAGAAGTGTTTACGAGGATGTGGAGAGACGAACTCTCATCCATTCCTGCTGAGAAAGGAGAATGGTGCAACTGCTGGGGACAATAGTTTGGGAATTCCTCAAAAAGTTAACCATAGAGTTACTGTATATATGACCCGGCACTTCTACTCCTAGGTACATACCTAAGAGACCTGAAAATGTGTGTCCACACAAAAACTTGTACATGAGTATTTATAGCATCATGATTCATAACAGCCCAAAGTGGAAACAACCCAAATGTCCATCAGCTGATGACTGGATAAATCAACGTGGCATATCAATACAGCGGATTATTATTCAGCAGTAAAAATGAATGAAGTGCTGAAACATGCTACGATATGGATGAACCTTGTAAACATTACGCTAAATGAAAAATGCCAGACACTAAGGACACATATTGTATCATCCCACTTATATGAAATGTCCAGAACAGGCAAATCCAGAGAGAGAAAGCAATTAGGGGTTGCCAGGGGATGGAGGAGGGTGGGGAGTGAGCGGAGGCAGGATTTCCTTTGGGGGTGATGAGAATGTTCTGGCAGTACACCGTGGTGATGGTTGCACAACCTGGGAATATGCTAGAAAGCCGCTGACTTGTACACTCTATGGTATGTGAATTGTATCTCAACTAAAAAAATAATAATGCTAAGTGGTACCATTTACTGAATACTTCATGGCCCCACACTTAGCCAAAGACAACCCAGTGAGAGCACATTATTATCCCCATTTATCAAATAAGGAAATTGAGGCTCAAGGAGGTCAAGTGCTTTGCCCAAGGTCACGTGTTAGGAAGCACCTGAGCCAAGGAGACAGTCATCGCTCCCAGCAGCAAGCTGCTCTGATCAGAAATCGTGACTAGTCCCCGTTATGTATCTGGTAATACCCAAATAAAATGTTTGTATGTGGGTATCTAAACAAGGCTTCAATGTATATGACATATGTGGTAATACATATATAATATATAGTAGTGTAATATGTATATATGTAGTAATAACATATATAGTATATATATGAGGTATATAATATATGGTAATATGGATGTAAATGTATCTATAGATAGATATACATATTACCCAAAAATCAATTAAAAAGTCAACTCAGAAAAATGGGCAGAGAACATGATCAAGTAATTTACAAAAGAAAAATTACAAATGGTGGCCGATAAACATTTGAAAAGATGCATGAACTCACTAGTAATCAGGGGAATGCAAATCAACACATGACCATTTATCGTTCATTATGGTGACAGAATTTAAAGTTTTCTAATACACACTGTCCCAGAGAGTGAAGGAGAATTGGTACTCATAGGTGTGCCTTAAGATTAAAAGAAATTTAATATCAGAATTTTAAATTTATCTACCATTTAATCAAATAATTTCACGGCCAGGAAACACTCCTACACGTACGTCAGGGCGTTCAGGGCTTGTTCGTAGTAGCGAAAAGTTGGATACGAACTAAATGCCTACCAAAATGTACGCAATCTGACGTGAATTCTTAGAAAAGCTGTGAGCTGGAACTGCTTCGGAGGACAGCACTGAAGCTGGAGCGGGCGCGGAGGACGGTGAAGGGCCCACAGAAGCTGCTGCGGGCCGTGGGAGGGGTGGCCGGGGGTAAGCTTTGGGCTGCTTCTGGGGGGCGTGGGGAGGCCACCCCGCCGCTGAACGGCCTCCGCGGCCCTTTGACGCGCACGGCGCCCTGCACGCTGCGCCCCGGCAGCTCTCGGCGGAGGGCGGCCTCCTCCGGCGCTGCGCCTCCTCCACCCGCCGCCGCCCGCTCAGCGGACCGCCGCGAGGACCGCGGAGCCCCGCCCGCTCCCCACGGCCGCCCGTGCGCCTGCGCCGCGCCGCCGGGGTGTGCAGCGCGGTCCGAGAGGAGTGGGGCGCCAATGCGGTACCGAGCTGAAGAACCCCCCCCCCAGCTGGGCATAGTCAAAAGGGCTTCGTGGCAAATTGAAAATAAATTTAAGTTAAAAATTAGTTTATCGGCGGCCAGCCCAGTGACCGAGCGGTTAAGTTCGCGCGCTCCGCTGCGGCGGCCCAGGGCTTCGCTGGTTCGGATCCTGGGCGCGGACAGGGCACCATTCGTCAGGCCGCGTTGGGGCGGCGTCCCACGTGACACAACTAGAAGGACCCACAACTAAAATACACAACTATGTTCCCTGGGGGCTTTGGGGAGAGGAAGGGGAGGAGGAGGAAGGGGAAGAAAGAAGGTTGGCAACAGATGTTAGCTCAGGTGCCAATCTTTAAAACATATACATATATATAAAATTAGTTTATGCACACCCTCCATTTCAACCAGTGGGCTCTCCCTGCTCTTCCTGAAATGGACCCTGCGCTCTCCTGTCTCTTGCGCCCTCCGTCTTCGTCCTTTGCTAAAATCTTTCCTTCCTTCCAGGTCCAGGTTTTCCTTTCCCCGGCTCCCAGGTAAGGTCACCTTCCTCTGAGCACGCGGGGCCTGCTGCCTCTTGTGTGTCGTAGTTCACGCTCCGCAAAAGGGAAAAGTGGAATCGAGAATCCCCCAGGTCCAGCTGCGAAGCTCTGATGTTAGCCCCTTGCTCTGTTACTGTCCTCAGACTTTCATTCTGGGGGAAGGAGGGCCTCATCTGTCTTCATAATAGTACATAAAGCACTTGCGTGCCCAGTGTACAGGAAGTGCCCAGTGAATGGTGGCTGGCATTTTACTGTTCTCTGTCACGATTCCCAGGGCTGGGACGGGTCTGTTCCGCGTGGAGACTCAAGTCTGCTTGCAGATCTCGGCTCTCCCTCTGTCTCCTCCAGCCTGTCTGGGTGCTGGGCACAGCCGTGCCCCAAGATGTCACATCTAAGGACAGAGAAGTCAGATTGCGTTTGGCCTAAAATGGGGGCATTCATGCGGCTCTACTTATGCACGGGTTGTTCCTACGCTTAAGACTTTAGAAGATTAGACAAATTTTTAGTATGTTTTTGTTGAGGTTTGGTGACCAGAACTGAGCTATTTTTATATCTCTGAAGAGCAACCTGAAGTCCCCGGACAGCCCTGTCCAGTCTTCCAGGGTGGGGGTCTGCGAACGTCTTCAGAAGCGGGCCAGATAGCAAGTATTCCGGGCTTTGTGGCCTACGTGTTCTGTGTCACTGCTGCTCAGCTCTCCTGTCGTGGCATGGCAGCAGCCACGCCTAAACAAATGAGCACTGTGTCCCAATGACAATGCATTTCATGACACTGAAATTCGAATGTCATATAATTTTCATGTCACAAAATATTTTCCTTTATTTGATTTTTTTCAAACTTTGAAAAATGTGAAAAAAAAATCCCTAGTTCACAGGCTGTACAAACAGGCAGAGGGCCAGATGCAGCCCCAGGGCCACAGTTCCCTGACCTTCTACTGTTTCCAAGACTAGGAGTATACAAGAATCGCCAACCCCAAGAGGGAGCTCCAGGATTTGCTCTGTGAATTCAGAGTAACAGCCTGAGATTGGGCCTTTGTAAATGTCCTGAGCTGACCAGTTAGTCCAAGCTACCCTGTACAAAAAGGTACCCTGTACAAAAAGGTGCCCTATCAAAAGGGAATTGCGGATGAACTGTGAAACGCAAGCAGGCTGAGGCTTGCTGCCTCCCTGTTTCATGAGTGGCTGCAAAACCATTAAATCATAAGAGATTCGTTTCCTATCCTCCGAAACTCCTTGCAGTTTGGTTGCTTCCTCCCCTCTGATGCGCACATCAGCAGAGACCTTGGGGCCACGTGCCGCCTCGCGGTCTTCAGGGCTTGTCTTATCTAACAGAATTGACCACTTTCTTTTCCTTCAAACCCTCCCTTTTCCTCTCTTCCTCTCTCCATGATTTTTTTTCTGGTTTTTTTTTTGTTTTTTTTTTTTTGACGGGTCCTTTTGGCCAGTTTTTCTGTTTCTTTTAGTGTTTTCTCTTCCTCTGTTTATCCTGTAGATATTTCTTATTCTCCTGGGTTCTATCTTGAAACAGCATTTTCTTTTCTTACTCACCCATGGTTTCAAATACTGTTTCTACACTAATTGTCCCAAGCCTTGATTTCCTGTCCAAATTCCCATGCAGAACGCCGGACTCTACGTTCGGTTTCCTCCTAGACGATGTGTTTGGATGTTCTGTGGACATCTGAGTTGAACATGTCCAAAGCTTATCACCTTCCATTCCGATCTTCTCCCGTCATGAATTCCCTCCTGTGGTAGATGGCATTGGCACCAAGCTGGTTGCCCGTGTTGTCAATAGTCGACAGAACCTCCCCAACCTCGGCCCCCTGCTGAGAACCGCAATGTCCACTCACAGAGGAGAGTCCTGTGGCCCCTCCCCCAGCTAGCGATGGCTGGCTTTAGGTGGATGCTTTACCCAATCTGGATCAATCAGATTCTCTCCCAGGACTTTCTTCAGCCATTACTGATGCTTCAGCTAGAGCTGGTGCAGCTACATGCACGGAGAAGAGCAGAGAGTTGTTCTACAGAGAGAGCTGGAAGTTGATCACGAGGAGAAGCAGAGTAGAAGGAATGGCCTTGCACCCTGCCCCTGCTCCTCAGCTGCCTGTGCCTGGCCTGCACGCAAGCTGTCCCTGGGTCACCACTCTCTGGCTATAAAGCACTTTGCTTCTAAACTTTTGTCATTAATTCCTGTATTAAATTTCCTCAAGATCTAACATGAGTTTTGTGTTCCTGGCTGGACCCTGACTATTGTAAATATCTTTGCAAATAAGCACCTGGAGATCCACATAAGCTATTGTAAGAGCTGCCTATGCTTCGCTGTGTGAATTCCCACCACCTAATCATTTCGCTGTTGATGAACATTTAACTTGTTTCCGAGTTTTTTGCCGCTGCAGTTAGTGCTGTAATGAACATCTTTGCGTATATATGTGTTGAATGGGATGAAGTGAAACTGCTAGAGATAGTATTGTTAGTCAAAAAATGGGTATGTATTTTTTAATTTTAATACTATTGTCAAATTTCTGCCACAGTTTATACCAATTTATACTTTCAGCGACTGTGTATTAGAATGCTTTTTCCCCTGCCCCCTGGCCAACTCTGCCCATCTCACGGGTGAAAAATATTTCATTGTTTTAATTTGCGTTTCTTTAAGTTCTCAGTGAGATTGGGTATCTTTTCCTACACTTACTGGCCATTTGCATTTCTTTTTCTGTGAACTACTGTGTAACTCATTTTATGTCTGCTTTTTTCACCTAATATTATATAGCATGACCTTTATCTAGAACAATAATAAAAAGCCACATCGTCAGTAGGACTGCATACTATTCCATCCTATGACTGTACCATAATTATTCTTTTATTATTGTATATTTAGATTGTTTCCAGTTTTCTTCTTAACACTTACAAATTCTTACATGAGGAATTAGGGGCATAAGGGGGTTGTGTGTGTTTAAGGCTTTTGATATACAGCACCAGGTGGCCCAAAAGAAAGTTCACCCCAGTTTGCACTCTACCACTAGACTATGAGGGAACCCATTTCCCCATATAAAGCATATTCAGCCAAGAGGTAACTTCTGGAGTTTGCACCATGAACTCCACAGGCAAGATGAGCCCCTGAGCTGTGGCCCAAGCAGTCTCCAGACTGGCAGGGTTGGGGCCACTCAGGTCTCCAGCAAGAGCAGTTTCCTTTGTCCATCGCTGTGAAGTTGGAACTACAGACCAACATGCTCTCCTTCATCCCGCTGCTGTCTCCTGAGCGTCTGTTGTGGGCCGCAGGCTCTCTCCTGCCCTAGAGCTCTCCCGTCAACACTGGGGAGGAAATCATAGTGTTTAGAAGCTGCTCGGGTTTTGGAGAAAGCCCACTTACGAGCTGTGTGAACTTAGGCAAGTTGCTGAATTTCTCTGAGCCTCAGTTTTCTCTTGCATACAATTGAGATTGTAAAACTGATGTCAGAGGACTGATTTAAAGGGCTGACTGCCTGGCACACAGTAGGTTTCAGTGGAGAGATTAAAAGTATGGGCTCTGGAGGTGGCTACGCAGTTGAATCGTGGCTCCACAGCTCACTGACTTTGTGACCACAGCACCATAGTTAACCTCTCTGAGCCTTACCTTCCTCACATTGAGAGTGGGTATAATCATACTCGCCTCATAACATTTTGGAGAAGATGATACATGTAAAGAACTTAGCACAGACCTGGAACCTGGCAAGTGCTCAATTAATGTGTTATTTTTTAAATAGCTTTATTGAAGTATAATTTACATATTGCTATGAGCTGAATTCTGTCCCCCCAAATTCTTATATGTTGAAGTCCTAACCCCTACTACATCAGAATGGAACCATTTTTAGAGATAAGGTCTCTAAAGATGTAATTAAATTAAAATGAGGTCGTTAGGGTGAACCCTAACCCAACATGACTGGTATCATTCTAAGAAGAGGACATTTGGACACAGACATGTGCAGAGGGATGATGATGTGAAGATGAAGTGGGGAGACGACCATCCACAAGTCAAGGGGAGAGGCCTGGACCAGCTTCTCCCTCATGGCCTCAGAGGGATGGACCAGCTTCTCCCTCATGGCCTCACAAGGGTGGACCAGCTTCTCCCTCATGGCCTCACAAGGATGGACCAGCTTCTCCCTCATGGCCTCACAAGGATGGACCAGCTTCTCCCTCATGGCCTCACAAGGATGGACCAGCTTCTCCCTCATGGCCTCAGAGGGATGGACCAGCTTCTCCCTCATGGCCTCAGAGGGATGGACCAGCTTCTCCCTCATGGCCTCACAAGGA
The DNA here is from genome assembly GCF_021613505.1 of Equus quagga. Classification (NCBI taxonomy): domain Eukaryota; kingdom Metazoa; phylum Chordata; class Mammalia; order Perissodactyla; family Equidae; genus Equus; species Equus quagga. The sequence goes on along the minus strand of NC_060267.1, from coordinate 1,742,184 downwards.
TGGACCAGCTTCTCCCTCATGGCCTCACAGGGATGGACCAGCTTCTCCCTCATGGCCTCAGAGGGATGGACCAGCTTCTCCCTCATGGCCTCACAAGGATGGACCAGCTTCTCGCTCATGACCTCAGATGGAGCTGAACTTGCCAACACCTTGATCCCAGACTTCCAGCCTCCAGAACTGTGAGAGAATCAATTTGTGTTGTGGAAGCCCCCAGTCTGTGGTGTTTTCTACGTAGCCCTAGCAAACTGATACACATACCATGAAATTCACCCATTTTAGTGTATACTTCAATGATTCTTGGTAAATTAACAGAGTTCTGCAATCTAATATTAGAATATTTTCATCACTCCTTAAAGAAACCTTGTCCCCATTTGCAGTCACCCCCAATTCCCACCTTCAGCCCCAGGCAACTGCTAATTTTCTCTCTCTCTCTGTAGATTTGCCTTTTCTGGACATTTCCATATAAATCATCTCCAATGATTAGGAAATTTTATATATTAAGAGTCAGCCCATTCTATATCCTGATTATTTTTAAAACTTCTTATAATGAGCCCAAATCTATTGCCCCATAACTTCTACACAGTAACATGTTCCTATTCTAGTTTATTTGTAACATAAGTAAGACGAAACTTGTGATGTGTACCACAGAAGAATGGGATTGAAGTATTCGGTCAGAATGGCCATTATAAATTAAGAAATTATCACTTTGTTTTTAGCAGTCAATAAGGAAAAAGACTGACAAAAAGAGACTATGAGGGAAAGTGCTGGGGTTTTCTGTTGTGGGGTTTTTTTTGGTGAGGAAAATTGTTGCGGAGCTAACATCTCTGCCAATCCTCCGCTATTTTGTATGTGGGATGCCACCACAGCATGGCTTGATGACTGGCACTAGGACTGTGCCTAGGATCCAAACCACCAACCCCAGGCCGGAAGTGGAACGCAGGACTTTAACCACCCTGCCACGGGGCCAACCCCCCGAAAGTGCTGTTTTGAGTTGTGGGAGGACAGAGACAATAGAACCGCTAAGGAGGACGTTTCCCCTGCTGAGACCTAAGCTGAGGAGCTGTCCCTGGGCAGCTCAGCACCTCCAGTAACTCGGGGATGTTCCATCAAGACCACAGTGGGGGCCACACTGATGGCAGGGCGTGGAGCCGCCCAGACATGTGGAGGCTGCTCAGGGACGGGGCCTCGTGCACTGCTGTTGTGGAGAAGATGCCTTTCGATGAAATCTATCTGCGTCATCATGTGAACACAGCAAAGGAAGGAGTCTGCTTTTCTGCCCTGGAAGAGTTGGCCCCGCTAACCTTCCCACTCACCGTGACAGTGAATTGAAGCTGGGCGTGGCCGTGCCTATGCACGTGAGTGTCACCCTTCATCCAAAAATCATCATTCAGCGCCCTGTGCGCCAGGCGCTGCTCTAGGCTCTTGGGAGCACATCGGCGGGGAAACAAACATCCCTGCACCGTCGCGCTGGCACTCTAGGGGAGAAAGCCAGAAAGAAAACACTAAACAGTAATAATAAGTGAGTTAACTAAAGTGTTAAGTTAAAGGAAGTTAGAGCAAGGTATGGGGGCTGCGAGTGCTGGGTGTGAGCGTGCACAAGGCTGCATTTTATATTTTCCCTTCTTTTTTTAAACCACTTTATTGAGGTGTGATTGACATACAGAAAGCTGTACATATGTACTGGATACAATTTGATGAATCTGGAGACATGCATACATCAGAGGAACCAGCACACTCTCTATGCCATAAGCACATCCATCACCTCCAGAAGTTTCCTCCTGCCCTCTTTTTATGATTTTTTCTTTTCTTTGTGATGAGGTTGCAGTAAGGTTTGAAATAGGGCGATCTGTGTAGGCCTTATTGAGAAGTGGCATTCGAGCAGGACATGAAGAAGGGGCCAGAGTTAGTGAGCAGTTAACTCTGAAAAGAATGGTCCCAGCGGAAGGAACAGCCAGGTAAAGCCCCTAAAGCAAAAGCATTCCTGTTGTTTGAGGAGCACCCAGGAGGCCAACGTGGCGGGAGCCGAGCGAGCAAGGGGAGCAGAGCAGAAGAGGACGTCGGGTGGGTAACAGGGAGCCAAGCCACATAGGGTCTTGCAAGGACTTTAGTTGTTATTCCAAGTGATATGGGAAAGCAGGAGAGCAGCGTGATCTGACTCAAGTTTGGAAAGGATCCTTCTGGCTGGACTCGAGGGAGCAAGGACAGAAACAGGAGCATTGGTTGGAGCCTATTTCAGAGTCTAGACAAGAGATGGTGGGGTTGGGGTCTGGAGCAGTGGACGTACTGTGTGTGTAACTGGAGACTATGCTGTGTGCTGTGTGCCAGGATGTCATGGTGACCAGCCGAGTGGCAGTGCCTCCCCTGTTACTGTAAACAGCCAGTGGTTCTGGTCAACATGGACGGAGGACTTGCCTCAAGTCAGGTTGGCTCTAAGTGCTCGAAAGATATTCTCTCAGTGAACCAGGACCTACCTCAGAGCTTAGGGGCCATTATTGCCCCAATTTAGAGGTGAGGAAAGTCAACCACTGAGAGGGTTAGTAAGCAGCCTGAACTTGCACAACCAGGCAAAGTCAGAACTCAAGCACACAAGGTTGGGCTCCAGAGCACCTCCCTTAAAGATGGCGGGCGTGATGGGGTTATGACAGGATGATACAGGAAGGGGTGGTGACACTGAAGCTCACACTCAGCAGGAGTTTGCCAGGGGAAAGTGGGTGTAGGGAGAGGAGGAAGCAGGGGTGGGAAGGGAATCTTCCAGGTACGGGGAAGAGCATGCGCAAAGACAGACCTAGAAGTGAGACAGCAGGACCCTGGAAAGACTGAAAACCCCACAGTGTTGTTGGGTCCCCAAGTGTGTGAGGGTGGTGATATAGAATGAACCAGAAAAACAGGCAGAGAATAGAACTTTGGGTTAATAAAATCCGTGGATTGATAATCTACTAGTTGCCTATTTGTCTTTAAAATTTTCTTCCTAGGGTCTCATGTTGCAAATATATCAACTGCAAGAGAGTGGATCTTGGAGTCAGAGAAGCAATGGCAGCCCGAGAGGTAGCCTGTGGTGGGCAGGGAGGCTCAAGGCCCCCTGATCTTCATCACCGCCTTGACCTAACCCAGATGAATATGCGAAGTGGAGCGATGAGCTGGCTACGCAAACACAGCCGCAAGAAAATCCCTTGCCCATGTTCCCATCAGACGCTGCCTGACTCTTCTAATACAAAATTTTGGAGCCTCTGTTACAGGCCTAATTGAATCCTGCTCTCCCACTTATCAGCTTAGAAATAACATGAGTTATTTCACACCCATAAACTTCATTTATCTAATCTGTAAATTGACATGACGTTACCCATCTCATAAGATCATCATCACTCTCAATCGAGCTAATTCATACAAATTGCATGTTTGACATTTTCTATTCATTTGCAAAACTCAAATATATAAACAACAATCGCATGTTGTGACAGAGTGCATTTCTGATTATCTTACCAATTGGACAAATGGTTTAGTCTTAAGTAATACAGGAATAGAAAAAAGATTCAATTGTTTGAATTCCACAAACTCTATCCACTTCTGTCCAGAACTTTCCATGGGAATTTCTAGGCATACGATGTCTGAGAGGAGCAAAATGCACCGACTTCTTAGGCAGAGAGCCCCTGGGGGACTTCCAGGGGGACCGCTGGCTTGGCCCACGGAGACTGATCTGGGATTAACTGGTGATGTAGCTGATTGCCCCTCAGGAGCGACGGGAATGAGTTACCCTGCCTCGCTCTTACATGGCTTGCTTTCTCAAGGGAGATGTTTCCACAAATTGTTTTCTGAGATACCAACAACTGGGCAAGGAAGAAAGCCTTCTACAAAGTATTGTAGTCATGGGGAGGACAAAACTCTGGGAAATCCCACCCAAATTCTTGTGGGATGCAAACAAGTGTCCGCAACGAACATAAGCAGAGCAGTTCAAAAGCCGGGGGCTCAGGCGTGGCGCAGGCCCCCGCTCACCTGCATCAGAAGCAGCGCTCCGCCCCGAGCAGAGACCCTGGGAGGCAGTGGGAGAGGGACACAGAGACTCGCTTCCCCAGCTGGCCCTTGTACCCTCTAGTCCAGTATTTCTGACTCAAGTCGTTAAGTGGGCAAAAGTCCAGCGGACTCAGGGGTTTCAAACCAACATTCAGTGTCACAAAAGTGTTTGGAGCCAGCAATGGTCCCGGTGATTGGGACAATTTCAAAGCAAGTATGGATCCAAAAATGGGAGAGAAGTGGCCTCAATGGTTGGTAAAGGTGGTACCTCTGTGACAGCCAAGACTGTCTGTGTGTGGGCTCAGGTCGAGGGAAAGCGTGTGTGCAGGGGGGTGACCATGTGTGAAATGGGCTCTGGGGATAGCGTCTGAAAGGGCAGTGTGGGAAGGGAGGGGCAGGAGGAGAACAGAGTGGGGGACTGTCCAGGGAGGGGTCCCAGGCACGAACAGCAGCCCTTCGTTAAATGTCACGTGCGTCACTGCCTGAAGGATTCCTACGAAGATTAAGAAACCTTGAGATACATTTCTGGAAGGTCAGTTCACATCTGCTTTCTATTTGTCATGTTCTGTCAGCACTTCTGTGAGAACAGAGCCATTACCCCAGCCTTGGAAGCCAGAGGCGGCTGGATCCCGCAGGCTGGCACCTCCCGGGCCCTGGGTCCCACCTCAGTGGAAGGAGATGGAAAGGCTGTTGCATCCCTGCTTCCCTTCTCTGTGCCTGCCGCCGCCACCAACTCACCTGGACACTGCTTCAGAGAGCACACAGGCACGAAGACTGCAATCCGGGGAATCAGCGGTTCTCCCCATAAAACAACACGACAACAACACACAACTTAGAGGCTGTTCAATCCTCTGATGTGTTTTCAATTTGTTAATTAGCAAGCAGTAAAAAGAAAAAGAAATTCTCCTGGTTTTTATAACGTTTACGGTCCTCTAGCTAGGGAGGTGGAGTTTGCCCCAAAGGCATATTGCAAAGTGACTGTCCTGCCCAGGGGAAGACCCTGAACCCAGTGACACCCACAGTGGTCCAGTGGTGTTTGTCAGACGGTGAAGATTTCCAAATGGTACTTATCAGTGTGTGGGAGGCCTTACCACAAGGAAGGAAAAATTTCCATTGATTTGGTTCAAAGGGCAGCCCCAGCTGCATGTGGGTCACATTCCTGACTGCCTCCCTGCAGCCCTGCCACCACCACCGAGTCACCCAGGCTGGCTTCACCAGGGTCTGGATTTGAAATGACAAGGCACCTATGACAGTCCACTTCCCCCTCAGGTCGGTGTGTGGTGATGGACCTCCAATGCTTAATTTTGATGATGAGAATTTGGTGGGAGATGGATGGTCAGTTCCCAATTTGGTCAGGGCTAAATTATCAAGACCTTGGCTCAATCCCTTTGAAGCTTCTGAGCGGATGAGAAAGGATGATGGACTGCTGGTGCATAAAGGCTGTGTGGGCGGGAGGCGGACGCCCATGCCTGTAAATCCTTTGCTTTCCCAGTCTGATTATCTGTGCTCTCCGCCAGTAATTCTGTGACGTTTTAGAACTAGCTTTAAAGTGGAGACATAGCTAATTTTATTGATCACTCTCCATGTACCATGTTTCTAGAACTGTTTATTTATTGGTGTTTCTGTGAAAACAACAGCAATCACTTGTTATTGTGGAAACAGTCCCAGGGGAAATCAGCAGGACTCAGTTTGGTGTTGGCATTTTTGCTGCATGCCTCCGCAGAAATGCTTGACTTGATATTTTTACAATAGAAAGAAAAGCAATAAAAGCTTTTGAAGCCAGATGTCCCTTAAAAAAACAGCTGATAGGGAATCTTTGCTCATGTAGAAAGAGATTTCAGTTAAGATGCTCAAATGAAATCAGTTGTACTTAAGGTTTCTGACTTTTTGGTTTATCTTGTCAAATAAAGCCGTGTATTCTAGCAAAGAAACCAAAGGTCATTCTTGTGGCGAGGACAGATTCTGGGGCTCGTCTTGTGTTGAGGAAGCCATTTTAGCAGTGACTTCAGCCTTGGCAGGTGATGACGCTGCTCAGGTCGTGTTCAGAGATGGAAGAGTTCCAAAATCTAAGCTGGCTTTGGAACACAGATGCTGTGCTTGCAATTCGTATGAGGCACTTTTACTAGTTTTCTGATCTGCACCAAACCTTGATTGCCAACTCTCTAGCCCTCGTTTTAAAGTATCGACAGTAAATAACTGCTAGTCTAGAACACCCTACCAACAAGGGGGTCAACAACCAGAATTAGAGTCACTTCTGCTGCTTCCCCCACATATCGCCCTGGGTAGAGTCCCTCGCTGTGCGGTGGTTCACTCTCATTTATGTTTCATACCAAAGCAAAATCCACGTAATCTAAATACGTGTGGGCTGGTCCTTCAGCCTTGCCGCCTTACCACCATCATGATTGCCAGTAAGTTGTAAACATAGCTGACTTGGGTTTCACGTCAGTCATTTCTCCTGCCCGCCTCTCCGACCATCCTTCCTTTAGCGCCCGGTTCAAATGTCACGTCCTCGGAGACCTCCCCTTCCCGTTCTCAATCACCTCTCCACGAGCAAACCCTCCGTTACTTGGCATGCACCTCTACTGTGTCATAATACTTTATAGCCACGTGTTTAATGTCCTTCTCACCAGTTCGAATGAGAACCCCAGCAGGGCGGCAGCTGTGCCTCATGCATCTTCGTACGCCAGCACCTGGCTCTGTCTGCCACTATCGAAGGCTTGTCTGTGTGCTCGTTGTTTAGAAGGATGCCATGTGCCAGGTACTCTGATGGGATAAAAGATGGAGAAGGAGTCACTCCCTGCTCTCAAGGAGCATACGAAGTAGTGGGCCAGAGAAGACCTGGCCAGAAATACAATATAAGAGTGTGTGTGATGGGTGGCGTTATCAGTGAAACATTTGAGATGGGCCTGGAAGGATGCTGGGAGGACCTTTGCATCGGCAAAGGGAGAGAGCGTGAGGTGTCTTCAATTCTGGGGAATTACAAGTTGTCCGGGTGACAGTAGGTCAGTGTCAGGAAGTGGGAAGAAGTGAGGTTGGAAACCTGGTTGAGCCTAGATGGCTGAATTTCTTAAGTTTTGGATGTTCTTCAAATGATGGAGAACGGCTAACGTCTCTGATGCACTGAGAATGGTGTGAGGAGGATGGCTAGTCACTTCTTTGAGGTTTGAAAGTAGCTGGACTGCCGAGAAGAGCGTGGACAGGAATCTGACGACTTACAGGTCTCATTCTTCCAGCTGCTGAGTGTAGGGCAGTAGAAAGACGTTACCACAGCAGCGTCTTAGGAGGGTGATTTTTCCAGGATGCAAGGAATGAGATTCGGATAAGGGGCGGGAGGCAGGGAGGCCAGCTTGGAGGCCAGGAGTTTTGAGGGCCTGAAGAAATGCTGTGGAGGTCAAAGGAAAGGGGTGAAGTGAGTACAGCCTGGGTCACTGTGAGAACTCCGCCAACAGTCAGCTAGTCAGGAAGGGCCTGGTGTGGTCAGGTGGGGAGGCGGGAGGCCAGATGAGCAGTTGTGTTCAGGCATATTAAATCTGAAGTGTGAAAGCATATCCAGAAGGACATTTCCAGCTGATCACCAGAGATATGTGAGAAGAAGAGAAGGAGGAGACATTAGAGACAGAGGAATGTGGCAGCTCTTCAATTAAAGGGATGGACGACAAAAGCCACGGGACTCAGTGAGCCCATGGAGCTGAGTGGGGTCCTAAATTGAAAATTCCGGGACCAAACCTTAGGAAAAGCATTTATTTAGGGGTGGGAGGAAAACAGCCAGCAACATCGGCATTAGGGGTCTTAGAGAGCCGGGAACGTAAGGTGCTAAGGAAGCCAAGCTGGGTGTGGCTCATGGAGAGGTGACAGAGAGATGCAGAAACTTCAAGAACAAGTGGATAGAGCAAACACCTGTGTATCTTGTAACTGAAAATCACCTGCGACTTTCAAGAGGGGACTTCCAGTTGAAAGACAGGGACAAATCCAAAACCCTAGCAGAGGACGGCACACTCAAACGCTTACAAGAACCTGACGGGGGACAGAAGTGAGAGGGAGGGTCAGAGGAGGCTGGGATGACCTGGTGACAACGTGGCTCACCCGAAGTAGGCAGCTGTGCCTAGACCACGGCTGCCAAGGGGAAGGGTGGCTCAGAGCAGCCAGCTATCTGACCGTGACAGAGAAGAGTGAAATCCTTCTTTTTAAGTGAAATTTCCCAATTTTTAAAACACTGTGAGAATCAAGTGAAACACTTTCGTAGGCTGTGTCTGGTATTTGAGCCACCAGTTCCAGCAAAGTCTGCTGGGTTTGAAGGCATTGCGATAGGACAGGAATCTTTGGATATGTAAGGCTGTGCAAGAGCAACCAGTTTGATGGGTGTTTTAGAGACTGGAATGCTAGCAGATGTCAAAGGGAAGATGGAAGATTCTGGAGAGGGCAGTCCAAGAAGCGGGTGGAGGGCATGAGATCCTTAGGGAGAAAAGATTCCTTTTCCTTTCAGATGAGAGGCATGAAGAGAATGAGAAACAGAGAAATGTTAATGCTGGGAATGAGCGTCCAGGTAAATTAGGGAAGATTAAGGACTTTGCACTTAATGCCGTCTATGAACTCTAAGCAGACATTGAGAGTCTCTGCTGAGGATGAGTGAGGCAAAGGCTGCACTTGAGTCATGGGAAGGTGGGAACTGTTTGCAACTGTCCTCAGGGTCAGGATTCAACAAGTGACAAATCAAACAAGTGAAGGCCTAGTTGAGATTGATAGCAGACATCCATCGGGATTTTCCATTTAATCAGCACTTTTTAAGTGGCCTCTGTTTCTGGGCACTGGGCTGAGCCCTGGGGATTTCCAGTGAAGTTAAGGAGGTAGATGAAGAAATAAATAATTACCACAAGGCTGTACATGTCATAACAGTGGCATGAATGGGGTGATACTGAGAAAACAGGAGAAACCTCCTAAAAGGCTTTCTGAGAGGGGGGCATTTAAGGCTATGTTTGACAGATAAGTTGTAGCTACTACGAAGGTGGTGAAGAAAGTCGGAAGACACAATATATACAAAATGCTAGAGGTAGCAATAAGCATGGTGCGTTCTGAGAATTTCAGCTCATTCCATGTGTCTGAAACAGAGCATCCTTGGCAGAATGGAAGGTAGTGAAATTGAAGAGTTAATATGAAGAAGCATGAATGGTCATGGAGCTTGGACTTTCCCTAAAGACAAGGAAAAGCCATAGAAGGATTTCAAGCAGACAGTGACATCATCAACTTGTTTGTTAGAAAGAGCACACTGGCTAGAACAAAGAAGATCAAGAAAGGAGGCCAACAAAAAAAAAATCCTTTTTAAGTAAACCATTATTAAAGAGGGGCATTTCTTAAAAATCAGTCTGTCCATTTTTCAAATGCTCCTAAAGGAGGTGAAACAAGGTCTCAAGGGCAGTAAATTAACTCCTGGGATAAGCAAATATTTAATTGTCCTTGATTTTAAACACTGATTGTCAGTGTGAGCTTGATAATGACTCCTTTAAAGTGGCATTATTTCTCAGATAGTATTTTCTCATCGAACCTGTGTTGACAAGTTTCCTGAAAGAGAGTTGGAAGAATAATTGGAAGATACCTAGTTATCCTTTCCTTGATGATTGGTTATCTGAATGTCTAATCTACTATCAGTAAAGGCTCCAGCGAGTCATCAGAGTATCTGAGTTATTTTCTTTTGACAGATGTGGAACATTACATTATTTTTAAGCATTATTCTCTTTATCACAGGCATCTTTTTGATGCAGTTAAATTCGTTTAATATTGAATACATGGAGGAGTTTATATGTAATTAATAGAAATGTCCTCAGGGGAAAAATGAGGCTTCAATCTCAGTGGCAGCATAATCATCCTGAATTTGTGGATGCCTCTGCCTGTAGGGGTCTGGAATTATTAACCAAGATAAATTAAAAACATAATTTACAATAAAGATATTAACTTACATAATCTTATCTGAGATAAGAAACAAAGTCTGAAAATTTTAGCATATTGCTAAACTACCCAGAACTGAAACACATAGGAAAAAAAGAGTAAATATGGGGTCTGCTCTGGGAACGACCAACAGGGGAGTTGTGCAGGTCAAAAAGGATCCATCAATTAAAAAATGGAGTAGGAATACAACAAATATGGCAAAAATTAAATTCTCGATATGAACTTCAAATTATTCAACTTTCTTGAGAAAATAAAAACCTTCAGATCTCCCCCAAATGAGATTGGAAAAAAATAGCATTCATACTGAAATACGCCCATGTTAAACAGTCAACTTTCGACCATCTGACTAGTGAAGAGAGTGCCATGGGCCCCCAATCAATCAGCAAATGTCCTAAAGGCGAACTGTAGAGATTTGCCTGGAGAGCACTGCCCAGGTTCCTGCAGCTGTGTTCCCTGATCAAGCTGGAAATTGCCAGCACCAACTGTGACCTGCTTTGTAACTGAGTTTGCCTCATTACCAGGCCCTCTAGACAAGAGAAGATAATGACAAATAGAGAAGAAATGGGAAGAGAGCTAGGATGGTTCAAGGGAGGAAAATTCTAAGAAGATGGTGACCCAAATGTAAGAGGTGAATAAAAAGATTGCCAAGGTGTGGCCCCAAACAGCCCTATCTCCCCAAACACTGACACTGTGCGTTGATTGGATGCCAGAATCAGTAAGAAGGAAATCATAAAATGCAAAGGAGGAGGGATTTGCCTTTAAATGCTAAAAGGAAAAGGATTTTCCCTTTTATTTTAGTATACTAAATCCTAGTGAAAACTTTCTGGGAGAACGATGATGTTGAGGGGTTTAGAATTGTGAGAAGACCGTGAACCGGGGAAGAAGCAGGAAAATGAGAGGCGGCAGAAACTTTGGATGACTTGGACACGAGTGAATGGCTGTAATCTTCAGACTGCTGAATTTTTATTTTATTTTATTTTATTTATCTTTAATTTTTTTTTCCTTGTTCTCCCCAAAGTCCCCCAGTACATAGTTGTATATTTTTAGTTGTGGGTCCTTCCAGTTGTGGCGTGTGGGACGCCGCCTCACCATGGTCTGATGAGTGGTGCCATGTCAGCGCCCAGGATCCGAACCGGTGAAAACCTGGGCCGCCGAAGCAGAGTGTGAGAACTCAACCACTCGGCCACGGGGCTGACGCCTGAATTTTTATTTTTGAAAGTACATTTGTAAACTTGGATAATAATGCTGTGCACAAGTGACATTTGGTTGCAATGAACACTACAGAGTGGGTTACATTTCTGTGTTGCGAGGTAAGGTAAAAGAGTCAGGCCAGGAGTCAGAAGACATAATGTTGTGCCTGGTCTCTGACACCGATCATCTTTGTGGGTTCATCTCTCAGAGTCTCTTTCTGCATCTGTAAAATGGGTAAATTGCAATTATGCCTACTCTGGATGAATTTGCACAAATCAAGCGAGAATATACCTGAAAACACTCTGGATGCTGTTAAAGGCCATAAAACACAAGACACCTAGTGTAGACCTTTTTTGGGCTATGTACCTAGCTCACAATGACTCATCTCTCTCTGAGGGTTTCCTTCCCTGCCACTGGGATGACTCCACACCACCAGCTGGATTTACTAGCTTACTCCATCCGCCTAACAACTGATTGGACGAGGATTGAACACCTACTCCACCCAAGATGGGCCAATTAGATTCTCTCTCCTGAGAATTTAGCATTGGGACCAAGGCTATCCAATTTTAACTGATCATTTGAACAGAAATGTAAACTCTAGAGCAATGGGTTGGCCATCAGCTGCCTGCCAAAGGCATGGAGATGCAGATAAAGCCAGCCTGCAGGGAGAACGAAGCTGACAGGTAGAGGGAAACAAGACAAGAGGAAGCAAGAGGACTGTGCAGTTGTGCACCATCTGATAGCTATGTGGTTCCAGGTTCCTCCTCTTGAGGCCAGACTGCTTTACTGCCCTGAGATTCTGGAAAACACTCCTATGTCCTACAAATAAAATCCTTTCTATTGCATACTATGGCGTAAGTGTTTTTCTGTAGTTTTCAACTAGAGTCGTAACTAAAGCAATATGGTGGGTCGAATAGTGCCCCCCACGCCCACCCCAAATCATATCCACTCATTACTTCAGATGGGAACTTGTTTGGAAATAGGATCTTTGCAGATGTAATTAGTTAAAAGGTTATACTGGATTACAGTGGGTTTTAATCCAACGACTGGTGTTCTTATAATAATAGAAGAGGACACAAGAAATACACACAGCGAAGAAGGCCATTTGGAGACAAAGGTAGGCAGAAATTGGAGTCATGCTGCCTCAGGCCAAGGAATGCCTGAGATTGCAGGAATTCGAAGAGGCAGGACCAATTCTTCAGTAGAACCTTCAGGGGGACCATGGCCTTGCTGACACCTTGACTTCAGACTTCTGGCCTCCAGACTGTGAGAGAATAAATTTCTGTTGTTTTTAGCCGCCCAGTTCATGGTACTTCATTACAGCAGCCCTAGAAAACTAATACAAGGAGATTTATGGGACAAGTTACCTAAAAATTGCTGTTTTTAAGCTTTGTTGTCATGGAAAGTGCTAGACTCTCCACTGAGGAGAAACCCTTGAAGCTCTTAGTGCTATCTAGACTCACAACCTCTATCTGAGAAACAGTCCCCTACTGGTTTGTTCTGCATAAAGTTGTTTTATTTCGAGCCATGTGAAAGCAACCCCACGACTCCAGCCACACCTGGCTAGAGCCAAAGTGCCCTGGGACGGACTAGTCAGAAGGAGGCTAAGAAGAGCTTGGTATCAAACTGCCTAATAGGGACACTGTGTATTGCACAGTAACAAATCAACTCAACCAGGAAATATGAGTCCCAAATAAATACTAAATAAACAGAATAGGCAGCATCTCAGCCCCTGCTGAGCCTTTGTTTCCCTTCCCTTGAGCCTGCAGATATCCCTGCCTGGGAAACTCTGTGACCAAGAATGACTGCCCCGCTAAGGAGATAGAGGACATCCCTCCTGCCTCATGAATCCTAGAAATAAGCCGCATTATCGGGATCATCTGGCCCTGCTCCCTGTTTCAACCTGTCTTAGTCTGCTCAGACTGCCATAACAAAATACCGCAGACCAGGTGGCTTAAACAACAGAAATTTGTTTTTCACAATTCTGGAGGCTGGGAAATCCAGGATCCAGGTGCTGGCCAATTCATTCTTGAGGAGGGCTCTCTTCCTGGCTTCCAGATGGCCAGCTACTTGCTATGTCTTCACACAGCCTTTCCTCAGTGCATGCCCTCAGAGAGAGAGAGAGATTTCTGTCTTTTCTCCTTGTTATAAGGCCACCCATCCTGTTGGATTAGGACCCCAATCTTATGAACTCGTTTAACCTGAGTTACCTCCTAAATGCTCTGTCCCTAAATATAATCACACTGGGGGCTAAGTCTTCAACATGTGAAGGGAGTGGGGGCGGGGGAGCACAATTTAGTCCATAGCAAACCTTAAAGAACTAATACAGGATAGGCCAAGGGTACTCATGTGTGAATGTGACAATCACAGAGACTGAAGATGCATTGGGGGCATGGGGAGAAAGCAAATAAAAACTTGTCATAAACTTTGCCAGCACTGCCTCCCCCTCCACGCCCTGGTGGTGTCACATGAAATCCCCAGTCTTTTGAGGTCACCCTTCCAGAATGTCTGCTGGGGAGCTTGCCTCATGGGATTGGCCCAGCCCTGCTGGTGGGAAAAGGGCATTCTGAGAGTGTGTGCACAGGTTCAAATTTATTTTTTCTCAACATTTTGTTAGAATCTTTTTACCAGACAAAGAGCTGGTTCATTCATAACTCCAGTGCAGGAATCACACTGAAAAGCAGTCTTGGATGATTTCTGTCACCTTGCGAAGACCCAAAGTGCTTCTGTGGGGAAAGAGGGAGATTTATATACACAGACACAAACATATGTACGTATTATCTATACACATTTGAATATATATTTATACCACACATATTCATATATGTATTCATACTTCCTATGAGCCAGGCATTGTGCCAAATGATTTATGTAATTAATTTCATCCTTAAAACAACCTCATGTGGCAGGTGGTATTATTATGCTCATTTCACAGTCCAGATAATCAAGGCACAGAGAGGGTACATAGCTTGTCCAAGCTCATACAGCGAGTAAGTGCTAATGTAAGACTCCACCTACACAATCTGCCTGCAGAGTCATGCCTGTAACAACTGCCCTTTGCTGTGACATCAATCAACCACACTCCCAGCTGTGAGGAACTGCTAGTGTAGTGGTCAGGGCACAAAGGATGAGCAAGAGGCATATACAGGGAGATCAAAGTGTAAACAAACAACTACCATGCAAACTGTGAAAAGTACTATAATAGAGATTGCGTGTGAAGAGATGTGTAATCAGAAAATTATTATGGGAAACACTCTTGGATGAATCATTCTTAGCCTACCAGTCTCCGTAGATTTGAGGGCCGTATACTAACTGACAGTCCCAGGAGTAAACACACCTGGGTTTGGAATAAGACTGTATCAGTGTATGGCTCCATGTGTTAACTTTATCTTTGTCTGCACAGTGGGCAAGCTATTTGGTATATGTGGAAAGAGACGCAAAGTCTTTCTGGTCACATTCTGCATTTCCTGAGCAAAGAGCTGGTCACTCTGAAGTTTTGTCCCCAGGGCAGAAAAGGAAGAAGATTGTGCTCCTTCCCATTGCTCTTACTAGTCAAATGCCCCAGTGTGCTCCAACAAGAAGTTCTTCTTAGTTGGATGAGTGGATGTGTAGAGAGGCAAGGGGCCAGGACTTATGGGCTCGAGAATGTGTAAGATTTATTGGAGCTGCTGGTTGGAACACTGCTGTTTTCGTGAACTGAACCAAAATGTTCTCACGCCAAGCTTTCACCAATAAAATAAATAGCCTCAGGTGTCTATCGACCTAAGAGGACCTGCATGTAGTTGATATAATTGCCAAACCACTCGCTGGGAACTTGATGGGTGAGTCCTTTAGCTTTTAATCCAGGATGAGAATTTGCATGAAAAAACAAGACTAATGCTTTTTAATGAGAAAAACAAATTCCTACTTTCTTAACCTTTCATTCAACAAACATTCATAGAGTTCCTACTATGTGATAGGCACTGTTATTGGGGTTTGGAATACATCAGTGAGCAAAACAAAGGTTCATGCCCTCAAGGGACTTATGCTGTAGTGTGGGAGATAGATGATTAGCAATAGACACAATGAATGAGTAGATTATCTAGTGTACGCCAGGAGGCTCTCAGCATCATGGAAAAGGAGAGAAGTAGAGCTGAATAGAGGGATTGAAAGTGTTGGGGGCTGGTTGCAATTTTAAACAGAATAGTCAGGGATGGCCTCATTGAGGTGACATTTGGGCAAAGACTTGGAGGAGTTGAGAGGATCAGCCAAGGGACATCTGGGGAAAGAGCATGGGTAGAGTTCACAGCAGGGCAGCAGTGTGCCTAGTATGTTTTATGTTTGAAGACTAGGAGGAAGCTGGGAGACTGGAGCAGGGGGCCATGGAAGATGGGAAGACGTAGGTAGGAAGAGGTATGTGTGGGCTCCTAGCCATTGCAGGGACTTGTAACTTTACGTTATAGGACTCTTACTCGGAATGAGAAGGGACTCTGTTAGAGAGGTTTGAGCAGAGAGAGACACATTCTCTCTTCTGTTATAACCACCTTGCTCTGATTGTTGTGTTGCGAGTGACTGTATAAGAACAAGAGTGGAAGTGGGGAAACCAGAGAGGGTGCAATTTCAATTATCCAGAAGTGAGACAATGCTGGTTTGGACCAGGCTGTAGTAGTCGAGGTGGTGAGAAATAGTCAGATTTGGGTAGAATTTGAAGGTAGAGCCAGTTGGAATTGTTATGGAGTGGATGTGGTATGTAAGAAAGAAAAAAGAAAAAGAGTCGTCAGATGACTATGACCATCAAGATGGAGAAGGCCGCAGGTGCGGCAGGTTGTGGGGTATACAAGCCTGGAGGTCAGGGGAAAAGTCTGAGCTGGGGATATAAATGTGGGAGTTGTGGGCATACAGATGATATTAAAGTCAACAGCTGGATAAGGTCACCAAGAAGTGAGTGTAGACAGAGAAGAGGTCCAAGGACTGAGACTTTGAGCGCTCCAACATTAAGGGGTTGAGAGAAGAAGAGCATTCAGCAAAGGAGATCAAGATGGAGTGATCAGAGGTAGGAGGAAAACCTAAATGCCAAATTCCAGAAACCAAGTGAAGACAGTGTCAGGGAGCACGTAAGGCATCAACTGTATCAAATGCTGCCGAGAAGTCAAGGACGATGAGGACTGAGAGTTGACCATTGGATTCAGCAACATGGAGAACATTGGTGATCTTGCTAACAAATGGTTTTGTTGGAGTGGTGGGGAAAATTCAGATTGGAATAGATTTACAAGTGAATGGATGCATTTTATTATGTGTAAACTGTATTTCAGTAAAGTTGATTTAAAAGCACAAAAAAGAAGGAGATGTAAAATAGGATAACCAGAACTTGGAAATAACACAAATGTGCATCCACATTAGGATGGATAAATAAACTACAGTGTATTTGTTCCATGGGCTATGATAGACCAAGCAGGGTCAGCAAGCTGCAGCTTACAAGGCAAATCCAGCATGAGGCCTATGCTTGCAAAGTTTCTCTCGGACACAGCCACAACCATTTCTTTAAGTACCATCTGTGGCTGCTTTCATGGCCACAGGAGCAGAGTTGAGAAGGTAGCGTCCTTATGGCCCACAAAGCCTAAGTATTTACTCTTTGGTCCTTTACAGAGAAAGTTTGCCAATCCCTGGACTAGAGCAATCACATGGGGTCAACTATTGCTATTCGTAACATCAGGAACTAATTCCACAAATACAATGTTGAGGGAGAGAAGCCAGCGACATAAAAGTACACACTGTGTGATTCTACTCTTGTGAAGTCCCAAAACAGGAAAACGAATCCGTGGTGCCAGAAGTTAGAGGAGTGGTTCCCCTGGGGCTGGCAACTGGGAGGCGTCAGGAGGTGAGCTTCTGGGGTGCTTATGATAATCTAAGTCTTTTTTCCTTCCTACTTAATATTCATCACCACAGTTACAAAAATTTTTTTCTTGTGATGAGAACTTTTAAGGTCTACTCTCTTAGCAACTTTCAAATGTGCAATACAATGAATTCTAATTCTTGATCTGGGTGCTGGTTACCAGGATTGTCCACTTGGTAGAAAGTAACTGAGTGCTTAGGATTTTGCGCACATTTGTAAATGTCCAAAATAAAGTTTACTAAAAATTGAAAACGTTAAGAGAGAAACTGGAGACAGGGGTTATAGCAACTCTTTCATGAAGTTTTGTTGCAAAGGGGAAGAAAGAAGGGAAGGGTTGTTCACAGAGGAAGTATGGTTAAAGAAGGGATTTTTAAAGCTGGGAGAAATAATAGCATCTTTATATGTTGATGGGAGGAGAAAATGGAAGATTTAGGAGAGAGAGGGGAGAATGCTGGAGGGTTGTCCTGGATGCGGTGAGAGGGGTGCAATGTGCTATAGAGTCAGGCATGGGCTCTGGACCGGAGCACAGAGAGCCCATGTACACTAACAGCACATTTTGGATAACTGAAGGCATCTACAACCTGGTGCCAAATTACACGTAGGGAAGAATAATTCTTGGTTAACCAAGAATTCCTCTATGATCTTCCCAAAGCAGTTCCCCATTGGCCACTTGGTGAATAATAATTCCACTAATAGTCAACACTTCAAAGGTGCTTTCACACAGATCTCATTCAACACTCATCTTCTAATGAACATATCTTCTGTCTTCATTTCTGAGATGCACAGTGCAGCTTAGAGTAGCTAAAGAGGTACCCTAAGGTCCCCGTGATCAAGCCACACTGTGTGCAAGGTCTCTGGGTTAATTTGCTAGGCTGCTGTAATAAAGGACCACAAACTGAGTGGCTTAACAGCAGAAATGTGTTGTCTTACAGTTCTGGAAGGTAGAAGAGTAAGACCAAGATGTCGGCAGTGCTGGTTCCTTTGGAGGCTGGGAGGGAGAATCTGTTCCATGTTTCTCTCCTGGCATCTGGCGGCTGCTGGCAGTCTTTGCCGTTCCCTAACTTGTAGCTGCATCACCCTGATTTCTGCCTGCATCATCACAGGGTGTTCTCCCTGCATGCATGTCTGTTTGTGTCTAAATTTCCCTTTTGATAAGGACAGCAGTCCTGTTGGAGCAGAGGCTCACCCTCCTCCAGTATGACCTCTTCTTAACTGGTCACATCTGTAGTGACCCTGTCTCCAAATAAGGTCACATTCTGAGTAGTGGGGGTTAGGACTTCAGCATCTGCATTTGGGGCAGAGGGACACAAGTCAGCCCATGATGGTCTCCTAATGCCACATTCAGTGCCAGCCTTGGTTGTAGATTAGGCGGTTGCAGACCAGGCAGGATTGAGGATCAGTAGGACTGAAAAGTCCCCCTTGTGTGTCTCTCTCATGCCTGCCAGTCCTGCCACTTGCACCTGTTTGGGGGGACTCTCTGTGACTGTTTTGACCTGTCCTGGAAAGCAGGACCTTGAAGAAGAGGTCAGGGCTGGGAAGGGGAAGTGTGAAGGGACCCTCAGGGCAGGGCTCCCCTGAGGCAGCATCTCACAGTCCGGTCCAGGACCATTTGTGCCAAATACGTCTTTGTCTTTTACAAAAAAGAAGCGGCTTCTTCAGGCTGTACCCCTGAGATTCTGATTGTGGGGTCCTGGAGCCCAGGAATCCGCATTTAACATCCTTTGAGGGATTCAGATGCCACACTGTGACAAAGATTTCCCTAAAGAGCCGGTGTCCATCGTGTGGGAAAGGGAAGCAACAAGACAGTCATGTCTGAAGAGCCAGACTGAGCCTCCCCACCCGAGAGAGTGGGCAGAATCGTGGAGTCAGGCTCAGGGCCACAGGGCGGAGGAGACCATCAAGGTCATCTCCTCGTTTTCCAGATGAGAAAATAGGGCCCAGAGATGGTGAAGCCAGGGCATTTTGAGTGCTGAAGGGCAGAGGGAGAAGCAAGAACAGGACTTAAATATAATAAGAGGATTAGAGTGAATGAAATGAAAAGAGAGAAGAGAAATGTGAGGAGCTCCCTTTAAGCCAGTGTCTAGACTAGTTGTGTCTCCTTTCTCTTTGTCGGGTCACAGAAACTGTCACGCTTCACAGGGGGCCATGGCCATGCTCCTGAGGCAGGCCTGGGTTCCTGAAGCAGATATTTGCCCACAAGTAAAGAATAGGCCTGTTTTCAATGGTTATTTGTTGGGGTTCGCTGCTTCTTGTGGCACTGCATTGTCCTCAGCACGAGAAGATAAAATAAGAACCCAAGAAAGACATTTCAAGTGTGTGATGGAATTAGCTGATGATCTTCAGTGAGCTGTGGTTAGACCTTGCAGTTAGACTTCCTGACAAAGTTCTGAGTATAATCACCTACCTCTGTGTAGTTTCCTTGCTGTTCTCCCACCTTCTCGACCTCCTCGTGTCCCCAGTACCCCTGCAGGAGGTGTGACACTCACTGCACAGATATTTCAAAGACGAAAATATGATCTCGCCCATCCCTGCTTGCAATCCTTCCGTGATTCCTCACTGTCCACCGGTTGGCTCATTAATTCTTCCTTGGGGAAATAGTTTCAGGTTAATTCCAAGTTAATAAAGTAAAAGAAAAAGGGGCAGTGTGTACAAGGATGTGTGTAACCACTTTATTCACAGTGTTAAAAGACTGGAAACAAACAAAGCCCAACCATAAAGGGCAGCGCTAAGAAAACGCGCTCCATCGGCACTGCGGTACCCTGCAGCTGCTGCAAGTGACGGGAATCTGGTCTGCGTGGTGGCGTGAGTGTGTGTAAACAAGGGAGTAAATGTGAAACAAACTTAATGAACAGGAGGATGAACACCTTGACTTCAGCTCTGAAAATGTGCATGTAGAACCTGGCCAAGGCTAGACAGTAACAAGAGGGACAAGCTTGGGTGTTGCAGGTGAATCAGATCTTCTGTTAAGTGTGACACAGAAATTTAAATGGGGAGGTAATGCCTTGGGAGTTTTCTTCTGGGGGCACTCACATAGGATTTTATACTGTGGAGGGAAACTCTACATAGAACTTAAAACCTGAAGACCTCAGTGCGACAGGGTGGGCTAAGGACACGGCGACAGCTTTGTGCTGCCGGGTCAGCGTTTGGGTTGATTCGAGTCAGGCTTCACTCAGTGGCTCCGAGGCCACACGCACACTTTCCCAGGTTACAGCAGTCCCTGCGCTGTGGCACTTCAAGGCCGCTGAGAAGTCACAGAGCGGGAAAAACGCCGCCCTATTAACCGAGGGAAACCGGTCAGACTTGATCAAGCAGAAGGTTAGCATGTGATGTCAAGCTGACCTTAGGTACAGTTCCAAAGAGACTCCAGGAACAGCTCACTGAGTTCTCTCTCTCCATTGGTGTTTGTCATGGTTGAGGCATGAAAACAGGGCACTGAAGCCTCCCCAGGAATGCACACAGAGAGCGGAAGAGCCCAACCCGCGGTCTCTGCTCAGATGTGCTCATTGGTCCCCACCCTGGTTCTCTTTCAAGGTTCTTCCATCACCCTAAATCTTACCGAATTTGCCTTCTGTGCCTTTTGGTAAACGATGGTGTTTTTAATTGAGCCCTCTTCAGTTCCACCGTTTCACGGTGCACAGATGGGGAGCAGGTGGATGGTCAGGAAGATGTTGCCCTTCTAGGGTCTCCGGGTTTTCTGTCTTTGTAAATCCAGATCCGCAATCTTGGCTTATCCTGGCTTCATCAGGTCCTAAGCAAAACTGGCTCACGCATCCCAAACTCATGTGAGTCTGATTTGTATCAGAAAATCAACCCAGTCATTTACAATGAGAAATGGGGCAGCCAGGTGGGGCGACAGTCATGTTGGCCAGTCTGTGAGTTCTCTTCCCACAAAGGAACCCAAACGAAGACTGGAAGTCGGCTGCTGTGTAAGCATAAGTTATTGGCACAAGGAAAGGGTCTGAGAGAGATGTATTTACAAGCTGATCTGCCTAAAATTCCCGATTCCCTTTCAAAGTCTACTCCTCCGAAGGGCCGGCTCACACCTCGCCCATTCCATGAACCCCTCACCCCTGGGCCCGTGGGAAAAACCGCTCACTCACCGGCCAGACTGCCCTAACTTTTACAGCTCTCTTATAGCACCGTCACCGTGTGTTCTAGAAGCTCCTGGTGTACGTGTGCCCTCTGCCATCTCAACAATCGGGACAGGGCTCTCTGATCCACTACTGTCTCCTCGGTGCCTTGCACTGAGTGCTCAGCGCAGGCTTGCTAAGTGAGTGAGTGAATGAGCGAATGAGTGTAGTTATTTTCCATCTACCCTAATGACCTTTCTAAAGCAGGTTTTCTCAAATGGATGTAGATAGTTACTAAGAGCAATTGAGAGAAAGAGGAGGATCCTCTTCCCCAACTGTGAGAGACTTGTCCAAACATTATTCTATGGGGAACCCACAAAAGCCAGTCGTAGGCAATACTCAGTGCTTTACGTTTTCACCCAGACTGATCTGCTTATCTGATCCTTCTGTATCCCGTCCAGACCTCAAGTCCCGGCCTGTGTGTGCCCCAGCCTGCCTCCTTGTTTTAGTGAACAACTCGACCCCTCCACAAGCACGTTGGTTTGCATTCTCCTGGCTCACCTTTCACCCATCTTCTCTGCTCTCCTCTGCTCACCCTCAGGGGACTTTAGATCCCTGCTTCTCAAAGGACCCACAGCATCAACATCACCTGGGGACTTAGAAATGCGGAACCTCTGGCCCAGAACTGCTGAATCAGAATCTGCGTTCTAACAAGACCCCAAGCGATTTGCACGCATATTGAAGATGGAGAATCTCTGCCTTAAATCTTGATGATGACCGCTGCTCCTGGCTCATACTTTTCCTTTCTATCTTGTCTCTTGCTCTTCTCAGGATGTTGACATCCACTGTATTAGTTATCTCTGACTGCGTATAAAATCACCCCAACTTATCAGCGTAAAACAATAAATGTTTATTAGCTCACAGTTACCGTGCGTCAGGAATTTGGGCAAGACTTACCCGCATGCTCTGGCTCAGGGTCTCCCACAGGCTGCAGTCAGGTGTCGGCGGCGCTGCGATCATCTAAGGCCCCGCCGGGAAGGAGCCGCTCCGAGCTTGCTCCTGTGGTTGTTGGCGGGCCTCGTGTCTCCATGGGGCCTCCTCAGTTCCTAGCCGGTGTGGTCTCTCCACCAGGCAGCTCACAACGTGGCACCTGGCCTTGTGGAGCAAGCAAGTGAACAAGCCAGATGGAGGCTGAATCATTCTGTACCCTCATCTCAGAAGTGAGAGCCCATTACTTTTGCCTTATTTTATTTGTTAGAAGTAGGTCGCTAGGTCCAGTCTACACTCAAGGGGAGGGGATTATACAAGCACGTGAGTAACAGGAGGTGGGGATCTTTGGGGTTTAGAGGCTATCTACCACATCCATCTTCATTTTTGTCTAATAACTTGGCTGACTAGTTCCTCCGTCAGTTACACATTTCTGTGGCCATACCAGGGACCTCAACACCACCTGCAATTACACTTTCTCCAGACCTTCCCTTCTCTGCTTCTGTCCTGACTACAACCTGTCATTCCCTCTGCTTGTCCTGCACCTTCACCATTAAACTGTCCACAGAAACACGACTTCCTGTCCCTCAGCCTTCCTTGTTCGGGTCTATTAACCCCCTCCCAGTCTCACTCAAGGCTCCACACCGGGGGCTTCCTGAGAGCAGCTAATTATGTATGGCCTAAGGAAGTCCCAGAAACACCAACACTCGCCTTCCCCTCCTCCACGTTAGGGAAAGTCCAGAATTCTCTGGTCTTTCCTGCACTTCCGGGTTGAGGAGCCTGCCTGAAGAGAGTCACAGACTCGTGCTGACTGGGTCCACTATGAATGGATGCTGTGTGGCTTCCCCTGGGCAGCACCCCTCTTCAGGAAGGCATCCCTGCAGAACTTCCCCAGCGGCGTTTCCAGAACTTCCTCATTCTCCTCGATCCCCAAACCCACCTTCACTATTCTTGGTGTCCCTGAGCCTTCCTCCCGTGGAAGGCGACTCCCATTTGGCTGTCCCCACTGTGGCATGCTGTCATCTCTTCACTTGCATTTTTGTCCCTACCGTCTCAGAGGAATAGAGTCCGCTCTTCCTTTCTGGGTCTAAGCTCTCCATTTGTCGTGCGTTCCATCCTGTCCCATTTCCTCTTGGATTTCGCTCCATCGCATACTCTGTGGTAGGTGTTGTAGAGAGAATGAGGCAGGGAAGAGGGCTAGTGAGAGCTGGGTAAGGGCTGCCATTGAAAATAGGGTGGGCAGGAAGGCCTTGCCGAGAGGGACGTTTAAGTAAAACCCTACAGGAGGTCAGGAACCAAGCCAGAGATGGTTGGTGGAAGAACGTCTTCACCAGAGAGAACAACACATGCAAAGGCCCTGACATTGGAGCAAAAATGCTGAATTCAAGGAACAGCAAGGAGGCCGGCGTGGCCAAAGCTGAGTGAGAAAAATGAGTCCTAAGAGAGGAGATTTGGGCAGTAAGGTGGGGAGGTCTGTGTGCAGAGCGTACTGGATGTTGCAGACCAGCAGAAGGACCTGACTTTTGCTCTTGGTGAGGCAGGAAGCCTTTGAGGAAAGGAAAGATTTGGACAGAGGAGCAACACAGTCTGACTTGCCGTTTCAAGAGGCCCACTCCAGGGGACAGGGTAAGCATAAATTGAGTTGCTTCCACAATAATCCATGTGAAAGGTAATGGTGGCTTGCACTATGGCAATTCTGAGGTGGTAAAAAGTAATCAGAGGAATTTAAAAGGTAACCCGGGAATAACTATGACCCAGCTGAGGTTGAGTGGCATCTGTGGGGTGGTTATCGACTAATTTTTGTTTTCCTCCTCTAGAAGACCTTTCTCTAGTAATGTTTAGGATCTGAGACTGTGGATGGAGAAAGCAAAGATGACCAGCCCATTGGTGGGAACTGGAATGGCTATAACAGTAAATAGGCAAAAATGATAATGGCTTGGGCCCGATGGTACCAGTGAAGGTGGGGAGAAGTTTTCAGAATCTAGAATTATTTTGAAAGTAGAACTAACAAGACTTGTTGATGAATTGGGTATGGAATACAAGCAAAAGTGGGAAATCAGGGATGACTGCAGTGTTTTTTATCCTAGAAGTTTAGAGTTTCTGTTAGTTGATAATGGGAAAACTTCAAGAAGACCAGATATGGTAGAGAAGATCAAGAGCTCATTTTTGGACCTATTGAGTTTGAATTGCCTTATAAACATTCAAGTGGAGGTCCCCAGTTGGCAACTGGATATCTGAGCCTGGCACTCAGGAGAGTTTAAAGGGAGCTTTATTAGTCAACATTGTTGATGTAATAACCAACCACCAAATCTCAGCAACAAACATTTATTTCTTGTTCTTATTCTTATGAGCAGGGGTAAATTACAGCTCTGCTCTAAGCTGAGGGCCAGCTCTGTGTCTGATTCAAGCGTTTTCTAATATGGGGCCTAGGCTGAAGAAACAGCCACTGGTCTGGCACGTGCCACACTCATGGTAAAGGGCCGAAGCAAGAGAGGCCAAACTAAGCAATGCAACCCAATTTAAATCTTCTCCTTGCATGTGGCACACACCACACGCTTCCACTCCATTCCATTCCATCGGCAAAGAAAGTCACACAGCCCAGTCCTTACGTTTTCTCCTAAAAGAGTTACAGATTTGCTTTTCGCATTTAAGCTTTTAATGCTCTTAAATTTAATTTTATTTATGGTATGAGATAGAAAACAAATTTTATTTTTTCCATATAACCTATCTTCTGAAGCACAACTGATTGACATCCACTGTTTCTCATAATGTTGCCACCATTATATTAATTTCTCTAATAGCTCTTGAAATTAGCTCTTTATCTCAGATGATCTTCATTTTATTATAATGCACAGAGTCGCAGGCTCACACTGATTTATCCTGCTCTGTCCTCAGTGTGTGTGTCTCAATTCTGTAATTACTTGGTGATTATCTCTTCAAACATTGTTTCTCCAGCATTCCCTCCAAACTTCTGGAACTTTTGCTGAATACGGTTTGGAGCCTTTCAGTCTGTTTTCTGTGTTTCCTAATCAACTGCCCTTTCATATAAACGTGTATCTGTATTTGTCTCTGTGGCTCCCTGTGCTGCGCTCTAGGTGAGCCTCTCAGCACCGTCTTCCGGTTCAGCAAAGTCACTCTTCAGCTGCACTTCGTCTAGAGCTTATCCCGTCTACAAAATTTGCAATGGCTATAAGAATTTGTGAATTCTAACGGTCCCCAGTTGCTTCTTTTTTATATCACGTTTTTAATTTTATTTATGCTTATTTTTTCATAAATTCTTATTCATTTTAAGAGAAGTTATTCCTTTCTTTGTATCTTTGAATGTCCCAAAATATTTATTTTAAAATAGTTGTCAGACTGTTCTATAAAACTAATTTGAGGGGCCAGCCCCGTGGCCGAGTGGTTAAGTTCGTGCGCTCGGCTTTGGCAACCCAGGGTTTCACTGGTTCAGATCCTGGGCACGGACATGGCACCGCTCATCAGGCCACACTGAGGTGGCATCCCACATGCTACAACTAGAAGGACCTACAACTAGAATATGCAACTATGAACTGGGGGGATTTGGGGAGAAAAAGCAGAAAAAAAAAAGAATATTGGTAACAGTTGTTAGCTCAGGTGCCAATCTTTAAAAAAAAAAAACAAAAACTAATTTGAGTTGGAGTGAATTCATGTACCAATGGTTTATATATGTTTTTTCTTAGCCTTAGTTTTGTGTTCATGTGTTTTAGAATTTAGGTGTTCAGACTCATTTTGGGTAAGAGGTTTCTTTGTTCATTTGCTTGTTTTCTTCCTGCACCCGCCGTGCTCACTCCTCCTTATGTGGAGTTTTGTGGCAGTCTCCACTCCGACTCTTTCCTCAACCCAAAGTCGTGTCCTGAGTGGCATTTCATTGTTCCTGTAAGAGCTTTGGGCTGTCAGGATGTTGCTGATCCAGTCACTGAGGCAGTGGTCAGCTGGCTCAGTTCCTAGCTGCTGTGTCTCTCTACCTCCTCATGTCCACAGCGGTCATACTGCTGCAGCGTCAAGGAGAGGGTTGGCATCTGCTTTGCTTTTCAGCCTGCTATCATAAGCGGGTGAACGATAGATTTGGAAGAGAGAGGGTATAGCAAAGAGTCATTTTAACAAGAACATTTTAACTATCTTCTGATATTTTATCATGTCATTCTTTAAAAACATTTAAATCTTTATTGATCTGGAGTTGTTTTTTTGTTTTTGTTTGTTTGTTTTATTTTTTCACTGAGGAAGATTCACCCTGAGTTAACATCCACTGCCAGCCTTCCTCTCTTTTTTTTTTTTGTATGTGCGCTGCCACCACAGCATGGCCACTGACAGATGAGTGGTGTAGGTCTGCACCTGGGACCCGAACCCAGGCTGCTGAAGAGGGGTGTGCCGAACTTAACCACTAGGCCACCAGGGCTGGCTCAGGAGTTAATTTTGATATAGTTTTGCAGTAAGGACCTAACTCTATTCTTCCAAATGGCTAATCATTTGTTCCCACATCATTTATCAAATTTTTTATATTGAATTGCTAATTTCTGCCACTGCTACCTTTTAAAAAGCCTTCAACTCTGTCTCCTTCGTTATATCCCCATTGTTACTGGCCTGGTTTGGGTCACTCTCACCCCACCAGGTTTCACCTGGATTGCTGCCGCAGCGTCATAACTCTGCCATGGCCTTCAGTCCCTTACACACACGGCAGACGAAACGACCTCTGTGTAACAGAGCTGATCATGTTCCTCCCTGCATAAAACCTCCCAAGGGGCAGCCTGTTCCTTCAAGATGAAGCACACACCGTCCCGTGTGAGCTTCCCTGAGCCCAGATTACGTGCTTCTCCTATATGACACTTTCCACACGACAGCACTTATCGTGTAGAATGGCAATTTCTTCTTCACTTCCCTTAGAGATTATAAGCTATTTGAGGGAATTTTGTGCTCCACTTCTGAGTCCCTAGCACCTAGGACATAGTGGATTTCTACAGTTCTATTTTGAGTTCAATAAGAACTTCCCAACTGCATGGTATATAGCAGGCACTGTGCTGGGCTGAGAGAATACGAGAGAAGACAGGATAGACAGGCTCACTCTCTCCACACCTTACACTCTAGTGAGAGAGACAGACAGTGAACAGGCAAGCAAAGGAAGCAACCGCAGCTCGTGTTAGGAAGACGAGAAAGGGTTGGCTGTGATAAGATGTCATAGAGGGTCCTACTTAGATAGGGTGGCTGAGAAATTCTGCTTTGAGGAGTTGACATTTAAGCCAAGAACTAAAGAATGAGAAGGAGCCAGTCGTGCGGAAAGTGAAAAGAAGAGCAAGTACAAAAATCCCGAAGCAGGAGAGAGCTCGGTATCCTCTAGGAACCTCACTGCAGAGTCGTAGCTGTTGGGTAAGGCGCGTGCTGTGAAGCTGGAGGCCTTAGGCGGGTGGCCAGGTCATGCAACGTCTTTCTGGCCATAGCCAGGCACTTGGATTTGTTCTAACAGGCTGGAAAATCATAGAATAAGGGTTTTAAGGAGGAGAATGGCATGCTCCAGTTACATTCTAAGAGTTCACTCTGGCTGTGTCGATAATGGAATGCGGGGAGGCTACCACTGAAATAGAGGGAGCGGTCAGAGAGCTATTGCAGTCATCCAGGAGAGAGAGAATGGTGGCTTAACCCAGCGTGTCACAAGCAGAGATGGGGACAAGCGAATGAGTCCAAGACATATTTCGGAGGTAGAGCAATTTGGACTTGCTGATGGACTGACTGTGAAGGATAAGGAAAAAGGGGGAGACTACGATGGCTCCCAGCTCTGACTTCAGTGACTGAGTGAATAGTGTTACCATTGATAGGCAGAGGGACAACGGGGAGGAAGGCTTGCGGAAGACAAACATTCTGTTTTTACCCTGTTAAGTTTGAAATGTTTATGAGACAACAAAGTGGAGATGTCAGATAAGCAGCCTGAAAATATTAATCTGAGGCTTAGATGAAGGTCCAGTCTTGACATATAAACGTGGGTGTCATCAGCGTGAAGCTCCCCAAACCACAAAGTCCGTGTGGAGAAGAGAAGGTGGTGTTTAGAAACGAAGATCTAGGCACTGGGTCAGTTACTAGAGTGTGCCCCTTCTCTCAGGCCTTCTCATTGGCCTGAGCTAGGAAATACATGTGTGCATATGCCTACACACATAAATATGTATTTGCATGCATATATACATACACTCATTTACGTCTACGTTCATTTCCATATCGACCTACCTCTAATAAAAACCATGGGTTCACACAGACATGTTCATTCCAATCCATCACCACAGGGCTCCTCCTAGCTTTCCTCTGTCCGTATTTACACCTGTCTTCTCCCACAGTGAGAAACTTGACTCTCATTCTCCTCAACATTCTACTCATCTGCTTGTTCTCCCGGTGTGTAGCCAATGTCCTGATACCTCCAGGCTCCCACCAGGCCAGAAGACCCTGCTCGTGCAGGCCCTGGCCCTCGTGACGCTCTTCTGCCCAGGAAGGGAGGAAAGTTCATTTTCTTTTTTTAGGTTCTGCGCATGTCTTATTATGTATATCTTTTGGTATTTTGTTTTATTGCTATTTTGAAAAAGTGCTTTTAAAAAATTACATTTTCTGTTTATTGCTAATATTTTAAAAGGCTAAAATATATGGTTTCATTTTTTCATATTTGCCCATCTGACGTGAAAAAACTCTTTTTATTTCACTGCTTTTATTGGTCATTAGTAACATTGAACCTTTTCAAGTGTTTATTAGCCATTTTAATTTATGTTTCTGTGAATTCTGTGAATCCTTTGATTTTTCTACGAGAATCCTAGTGGTCTCTTTTTTAAAATCAACTTTCTTGAGTTCTTTAAAAATTCAGGAGAATAATCACCTGTTTGGTGCAAATATTTTCCAAGTTAATTGATTGTATAATTTTTTTAAATTTATTGAATTAAAAAACTTTTATGTGGCCAAATATGTTGGTTTTCTTCCTAGTTTTCTTTCCCCCCCTGAGGAAGATTCACCCTGAGTGTTGCAAATCCTCCTCTCTTTTTGTTTGAGGAAGATTAGCCCTGAGCTAACATCTGTGCCAATCTTCCTCCACTTTATATGTGGGACACCCCCACAGCATGGCTGACGAGTGGTGTAAATCTGTGCCTGAGATCTGAATCCGCGAACCTGGGCCACCGAAGTGGAGTGTGCCAAGCTTAACTAGTACACCATGGGACCAGCCCCTCTAGTTATTTTTAAGCTTGAAATTCCCTTTCCCCACCAGAGGTCAGATAGTCACCTATATTTTTGTTAAATATTTTCAGAAATTTTACATTTTTAGAAATTTTGTTAAACATTTCTTTGGAACTTATTTTGCTACATTTTAGCCAATCTGTAGAAAATTCTAATACTAAGAATATTAATCCTTTACATACCAAAGTTGTCATCAATATTTTCCCCAGCTTTTTATTTGCCATTCAAATCTATCTTCTTTCAATTTTTGGCATGTAGAAGTTTCCCTTTTTTGTAGTTAAATTTAGTAATCTTTAGTGACCCCTCCCCTTGCTCTCAAGCTCAGAGAGAGACTCCCCTGTCCAGAGGTGTAAGAGTCTACGCTTGTATTTCCTTCCTTCTCTTCCTCTCTCCTCCACCCTCCCTCTCCATCTCTTCTTCTCTTTTCCTTAGCCTTTGCTTCAAGGCCAGCTTTAAGTAAAATGAGCCATTAAGCCGGCCCCAGTCACTTGGTCTCTTGGGGGTCTTGCAGACCAAGGAAAACGTGGGATTGGGATGGATTTCTCTAGAACACAACCTCCGCCTTCCCTCCTATAAAAAGCAGTTCAGCGTCAAGCCCCCCAATACGTGTACGTACATCTGACAATTCATAAACCGCTGGAGTGAAAGGTGGACATTACATATTCTGTCTGTAAATTCAGCCATTTATACAGAGAGAATGAAAAAAATTGGCCCGATTCTGATCAGATGCTGCTTGTCGCTCCTCACACCGTGGGGTTCTGTTCTGCCATTTCCTTTGAAGTCAGTGGGAGCTCTGTGCAGGAAGGCCACACCAACATCGGCCTCTGCACACGAAGGTGAGAGCTGCCCTCATGATAAACTACCCGGCAATGCGGTGGAGGGAACGCTGGCGTAACACACTTGGTGGCTGCCCTGCAGATCCCACTGTCTGTGAGAGCTTTGTTCACCCCGAGCAAACAAGAACGTTTTGAATCTTGACACACAAGGGCTCATTCAGCAGAGCATCCCGTCATGAGAGAAGGCACAGTGCTGGGCAGACACGGCAGTGTTCAGCCAGCACACTGAGGGCATTGCTCTCACATTCTCTCCATCTGTAACGAGACTGTTTCAAGACCCCAGAATGGTTTTCTATAGATTGGAAGGATGTATAAATATTTTTACATGTTTGTACTCGCATATAATGGGGGACAAATTACAGTCATATCAAAGTAGCCAGGCTGGAATATGGAATTTCAATATGGGAAGAAAGAATCAACAAATTTTAGCTGAGGGTGTTATTTGGTGAAAAGCAGAACTTGTAATAGAAACCATGAGAGAAACTGACATGGAGAGGGTATTGGGAATTAAGAATCGTGTAGGTTTGCTTTCTGTCTCAGGAGCATTATTTTGTTAATTAGCCCGCAGAGACTTTCTCCCTTTCCTTCCTTTCACAGTCATTTTTTTTTTTCACCATTTTTTAGGAACCTAAATCAAATGATGCTTTCAGTTTGTTATTCTACAAACATTGAAATGAAAAGAGGTCAAAGACCAAATTGCCCAAATTGATGGGTGATTTTTGCACCCATCCCATCCCCTGACTTTGAAATAGTTATGTCCCCCG
Organism: Equus quagga; assembly: GCF_021613505.1. Classification (NCBI taxonomy): domain Eukaryota; kingdom Metazoa; phylum Chordata; class Mammalia; order Perissodactyla; family Equidae; genus Equus; species Equus quagga. The sequence goes on along the minus strand of NC_060267.1, from coordinate 1,711,298 downwards.
ACTGGCTCCTTCATCCTATCTTTCTGCTCCTGTCTCCTGGCCCTTCCTTAAGCTGTAGCATACACCCAACTTCAAGGCCTTTCACTTCCCAAGCTCCCTCCCAGAGCAGGACGCCAGCATTTTGTATTTGTAATTTCTCCTATTGGATAGCATTGGAGTGGAGCAGTGATTTTTTTAGCTACAATTTTGAATTCTTTTTCAGAAAATTTGTATCCACCTCTGCATATAGAAAACCGTTTCTTTCCACAGGTCATCAGGTGTTGGCATGTGGACAATATTTAAATCCCTGGGACTGGATGAGATCATCAAGGGAGAAAATGCAGATGGAGGAGAAGAGAAAGGACTGAGTTCTGGAACACTCCAAATTTAAGAGATTTAGGAAAAGAGAAAACATATCTGGGAGATCACTCCGTAACAGTTCACAGGGAGCAGCGGCATCCTTTGAAATAATAGTTATATTGTAAAGTAACAGTTACAAACTATTCTAGTGTGTGAATAAGCCTTAATTGATATAAGCAATCAACTGCTCTGCCAATGCCAGCTTCCCGACTCTTCCTCCTGCTCTCAGTTTATCCTGACTCCAACCTACTCTACATACTGTTGGGTTAACCTTGGATGAATTTTAGCTATTTGTGCCTGATTGAAAAATGGGAAATTAAGTGAGTACAATATATTATATAGATATGATGAAATACAGTGCAGTTATGATTTTTTTCCTTCTTCTTCTTCTCCCCAAAGCCCCCCCAGTACACAGTTGTATATACTAGTTGTGAGAGCCTCTGGTTGTGCTATGTGGGACGCCACCTCAGCGTGGCCTGATGAGCGGTGCTATGTCTGCACCCAGGATCCGAACTGGCGAAACTCTGGGCTGCCGAAGCAGAGCGTGCAAACTCAACTGCTCGGCCATGGAGCCAGCCCCACACTTAGGATTTTAATGAGAAAATACTTGCAAAATAATGTTGAGTAAATAAAACATAACTGCAATTTCTATACAAACACACACATGAATATGACTAGAAAAAAATGCTACAAGTTTATCCATCAAAAGTGTAACATATATCTAGATGGTGGGTTTCCAGGTGACTTTTATTTTATTTATTTATTTATTTTTTGCTTTTCTGTGTTTTGCAAATTTCCTTCATGAAAAAATAGTTTTTTTAAAAGCATACTTTACTTAGTTTCTTCACAGGCAGGAAACCAGCTTTGACTTTTTATTGCCTAAAAAGATAATGTCCAAATATCTTAATTTAGTAGTCAAGACCCCTCAGACTAGAAGCCCAACTGGCTTACCCAAACCCCTTGTTTCAGTTACAAGGAGCTGTTCAAGGTCTTCTGGGCATGCTCTGTACTTCCTACTTCTGTTCCTTTCTGAAAGCTGGCATCCTTTTTATTTCCCTCCTTCTCCTATAATTTCTACAAATCCTTTAAGACACTATTTAAGTTCCAGCTCTTACTTCGTCCTAAGACCATGAATGATGGAAAAGGTTTCCAAAGATTAGCAGCTCTCTTGTTCATTCAGCATTTACCACAGGATGCTTCACATAATCACAGTTCTCTTTCTATGAGTCCATAAGTGTCTCCCCAGCTGCCATTTTGATTCTTAGAAGACAGGCTCTGTGACTTAAGAGTTCTTGTATCCTCAACCCGGTGTCTGTTCACAGTAAGTGTGTAATAACATTTGCAGTGGTTTAGATCCAGGGTTATTTATATATATATATATGTATATATATATATATTTTTTACTTCGAAATATCTCTGGATCTCACTCTCTTTACGTATATGTTTGTATCTTCTAAGTGCATTGAGCTTATTAAGGAATAATAAAATGTCAGCAGTTAACTTACTAGAAGGGAAACATTTTAAATACATGTAGCTATAAACTATTGCCTAAGCATTCTTTCGTCCTTCACAAAAGGTCATTGGTCTTCTCCTCGGGGAATGTTTTCTTCTTACTGTCTCCTGGGATACAACGTAGCTTTCCTTTCCTTCTTTATTCCCTGGTCCCAAGTATAATCTCCACACATGCTCTATCTCTGTGGGTGAAACACTTCCTGCCTCAGTGAAATCCAGCTCCCGGATGAATTCCTGTCAGTTTAGAGAGCAACTTGAGGATTCTGCATTTGGCACCATTAGATTTCCTTGGCATCTCTCCACAGTCACCATTTAGAAAGCTCCTGGTCGGCAGGATTTCTCTCCATCATATACGCTCTGTGCAGATTAAAAAAGGATTGTATTACATTGGCTTGAAAATGTGATAGAAAATGAAATTTGCTTTACCAAGAAAGGAAGCTTTTGAAAACCAGATTGTTCTAATAGGTCCTTATGCACGGAGAGTCCTTAGTGGGGTAAAGTGGCAAATATGGTGAAAGTTCCTTCTTATTTAGATTGCCACTAAATAAATATCACTATGTTTAAAATCACTCCCACAAATAAAGCAAGTTGTAAAACAATATGATCATATTTACGGTCCCCAAAATATGAGTGTATATATACTTATAAAGCAAGCTTGGATTAAGATCTTAAGAAACGTCCTAAGCATTGTACAGTTTATGGCACATATGAAATAATAGCCTATTATTTACTTTAAGATTAAAACCATGTTAAAATCAAATAAGGATATGGAAGTCTCAACAAGTTCTGATTTTTAATTTTTATGCATTTGTAACAACTTAAATTCCTTACACCATATTTTTTGGTCCTGGTTAGCTGGTGCCTTAAGCACGTATTTCATCTACCTATTGGGTAATTCTGTTTTGTTTCTATGGATGTAAATGCACAGAAAAAGATCTGGAAAGTAGCACACCAAATCATTAACAGTGGTTACATCTGCAGAGAGGACCGGCCTGGGAAATGGGGAGCATTGTACCTTTTTCTTTTACTCTCTCTCTTTTTTCCCCTAATCATCTATACCCAAATTGTAGTCATTTATGACATGCACAATCATTAAAAATGAACAAATAAATAAATATGAATACACACACACACCCCCTGAGAAAGTATAATGCCTCACTTTTCCTTTTTTTTTTTTTAATCAAAGTTTAATGTTAAAGTGCTCATACTCTTTGATAAATGTCAATGTAACCTAGAGGGCAGCTCAGATCATCCTCCAAATAGAGTGGACCACTTTCCTTTCTCTTTCACCCAATGACATGTTTAGATGGCTGCCTTCTATCAGCTGTGTTTCAGATGCTGCTGCTACTCCTCATCGCTAACATTCCTAAGCTCTCACAGTCCGCCAGGCTCTAATGTGGACCATCTTGTTGAACTCTCACAGCAGTCCTGTGAGGTGGTGTTATTATTACTGTGATTTTACGGTTGAAGAAACAGAAGCTGGAGAGGTTTCACCACCTTGTGCGAGCTGGGACACAGCTAGCAAGTGACAGAACTGAGACGCACCTCCAGCCAACTGACTCCAGAGTCGGCCTAGGAAGGAGGAAGGGAGTGGAACAAGGCTGTGTTCTAAGATTTTTACTTTATTTCATAGTTGGCATATAGACTTTTGTCTAACTGGGAGGTGACTAAAGGCATTGGGTCTGGTTGATGTGCTGGCTGAAAATTACTATTATTATGAGGATGATTATTATAGTATTTAATAATTATGCAGTGCTTTCTACTTCAAAGAACTGTGCTTTATAATCATTTATTAGCTATGTCTCACAACAGCTCTACGATATAAAGATGCACTTACGATGCATATTTTGCAGAAAGAGAAATTGAGGCAGAGTAAGATGGGTCACATTTTCATGAGAAAGAGTGATGGTGCAATGCAACCTCTTAAATTCCTGACACTCAATAAAGAGCTCAATCTGGACAACAACAGAAATTTAATTCTTTAAACCTTTTAAAGGAATGTGGCAATTCCAATATTTTTTCTCGATGTTTAATTAAAAATTAAGTGTAAAATTGCTAAAAATTGATGACCATTCCTTTTTGGGGTCCTCTGTTTTTGAGCTTTTACTGCATTTGTGTCCATGTGACACTTTTGCTCAAATTCAACCTTGCTATCTCCCATTTCTCCACACAAGCACAATTTTACCTCAGATATTGGTTTCCACTGTCAATATTATATTGCTTCGAATGGCTTCCATCGCCTTTAAAAGATGACTTTTGCTCACCATAGGTATAGGACTCTTTGTGATAACCAGTAACAAAAACAAACTTCATGCAAGAATTATATTGGAATTAAAGAAAGTCTTAGATGTCTGGCAGTTTGTACACCTCAAAAATGAAGATTATGGACATATCAGTGTGACTTGGGGTGGGCGGGGAGGCAGAGAGAAGGATCTGTGTGGTTTATTACAGCGCCCCACAAAAGGCCTGGAAGAGACACACGCATTCTTCTATAAATGTGGTCGGCTCCTTCAGCTGGGAGGCAGTCAGGGCTCCAGCACATGGGAAGGGCTCAAGAAATATTAATTTAGTGGTTAAGACCATGTCTTGGAGACAGACTGCCTGGGTTCTAATCCTGGCTCCATCGCTTGCTAGCTACCTCACCTCACCGTGCTTGTGTTTTCTCTAACCAGGGAAAAAATAAATAAGTAAAAAGGGATCAAGATCACTGTATATCATGAAATGTAATCACATATTTGCTATTATTTGTCTTTTCTGTTTCCAAGGTAGTTGACAAATAACATTAGCTGCAACTCTGTTAAAATGTTGGCAGTAATGATATTTATAATCTGTTGTCTGCACTTGACTGGCTTGTTTAGAAATGGTACGACATGGTACCTCACAATTTCCTACTCCAGAAAAACAATTTAAAATTACCTTGGAACACACTGGAACAACTAGTTATGAGCACATGTAAAATCTATAAGGTAAAATTCCATATACTTGTTTCTCCAAAACATCCATATGATCCCCTACAGTGGGGGCTCCAGACTCAGCGCCGCCATGGAGAGCTCACATGTGAGTGAGGCCAGCTCACTGTACCACCCGAATAAGCTGTGTTTGAGCTGAAGAGGCTGACGTCCCGTGGGAGGCATGCCCAGTCTGCCAGAGTGTCTAAATTTTCAAGAGATGCCAGAAATTGGGATTTTTTTACATGACATTTCCCAGTTTTAAAATTTTAGCTCAGTTTATTTCTTGGTAAAAAACTCTGTGAGTCAAACAACACATTGGAGGGCCATTTATCAAATCTCTGCCAATTACACTAGTACATAAATATGAGTACACTGTGCTGTTTTTCAAATCAGCAAATGCTTTTGAAGCACCTGTGCCAAGGCAGGAATAAAGGGTGAGCAACATGAAATATGACAAAGTCCTCACGAAGCTACAGGTCTAGTGTGAAGGCAGGTAATGATGTCACAGAAGAGAAGGAAAAGTGCCATAGCAGAGTGCAGGACCCAGGGCATGACCCTGGTGGTTGAAGTATTGGATCGGGCCCATGTTAAAACAGACAAATAACAAAGAACCCCATTATCTGAGAGATTGGCAAATGGTGGACACCCAAGTAGATGGCTCTTTTGTTTAACAAAACACCTCAATGGATTTTTGGGGTAGGAGTTATGCATGGACAATTCCAGGGGGACCATTCCTATTGCAGCCTGTGCAATGGGCACCCCCTGGAGTACCATTCAGGTTGTATTCTTTGTGAATGGTACCCCCTGGAATTGTGCAACCTGTGATTCTGTTAACAAAGATAGGCCTGGAGTCCGGCCTGAGAGGAGGATTGAGAGCTAAATCCTTCTACATAATAAAGTAAGAGGAATTTATCTCTTCACTTAGTGGATGGAGGGAGGAAGGTGGAGGGGTGCCTGTAACGGGGAGAAGAAAAGGGTTTGGAGAACAGATCTCTACGATGAGGATGGGCCAGCAATTTGGCAACAACCGGGAGCCCATGAACCTGGTGAGAGAGTCCCTGTAATTTTTACAAGAAATGCGTAAAATCCTCTGTCATCTTCTGGAACCTACAGGAGACACTGACAAATGAACTCAGACAACTTGTTTCTCCAGCATCAAGTAAAGCCTTTGAACCTCTTCTGTATGAATCAGGAGATGACCAGGAAAGATTCGATACTCAGGCTCACACAGCAACTCTTAGCTGAACATACAATATTACAGCAACCTGCCTTTTTACTGTTTTTCTTCAAAAAGCTCAAAGCACTTACACTTTTATTTCCTCATTTGTTCTAACATTCCAGTGTGGGAGGGGCAGATTTATGATAACATTATTTATAGATGGAGAAATGGAAACAGAGATTAAATCTCTGACTCAGTGTTGCATAGTTGGGGTGGTGGAACCCACACTGGAATTTGGTTCTTCAGCTCCTGCCACTAAGTGGGGAGATCATGAGTGTGGGAATTAGAGGGATCTTTGTCTGAACAATCCTGATTTCTGCCCCTGAACAAGAATGTGGCCTTAAATCAGTTGTTTCATCTAAGTCGCAGTTTTTCTCTTCTGTAAAATTAAGACCACGAAACCTCATGGCAGTGTAGTGAGGATTAACACAGAAAATGCACGAAAGCCCTGGCACAGAGTGGTTCCCAAAGAAGATTAGTTCCACCCCCAACCCAGAATTATCTGGTTAAATTTCAGTACAAATTTGAAGTAATCAAAAAAGAATCCTCCATTAAAACTAATTTTTTTCTAGCCTTATCTCCCACTGAGAGCAAAACATGAATAAAAATGCTTCCCCATGTCGTTTAGTTCAATGGGAAGAGCTTTGCTACAGTAGAGCTGTTCCTGTCGGGGATCATTAGAGAAAGAGAGGCCTCTGTGGAAGAGCAGAGTAGAGGCAGCGGCTGAGTCTCCTGGAAGATCTGTTACGGCAGAGTTTCTGATTCACGAGGTCTGCAGTGGGGCCTAAAAATGTGCATTTGTGACAAGTTCACAGACGACGTTGATGCTGCTAGTCCAGGGACCACATGTCACAGAAGCATGAGTGTGGTTGAGTGAAATTCCGGGGGTGGGCCCAGCCATCTGTGTTTTCACAAGACCTCCGCGTGAATCTGCCGTCTCTCAGGTCTGAGAACCACTTGAACAGAGGTGAAAAGCACCTGAGGAGTCAGACCCACATTCAGATCCTGGCTGCACCGGCTACTAGTTAGACGGCCAGTGTCAGTGACAAACCTCTAGCACTTCTGCATCCCACAGGGAGCCTGACAATGTTCACGGCTTCTCTCACCATCCCCCTGAGCCCTTGGTGGAGAGAGAAGTTAGCAGTCCTGCCAACCCAGGCTCTGTTTTTTACTTCTTCACACTCTGAGGCATGAAAGGCTGTTTAAATTTGAGTATTAAGGAAGTATTTACAAACACCTCTGTAATCACAAAAATAAAATAAACAAGACAGTACCGTAAATAAAGCCAGTAGCAAAGGCATTGTTTGCATCTTAAATTTGTAATAAAGGGTTCTGAATTATTTCCATTTCCCCTGCCTTTCTTAGTAGAAAATTAAAAAAACTTCCTCCCCCACAGTTTTAATTTGTTTAATTTGTTAATTTGCTAAATTTGTTTTGCAGATAGCATGCATGCTGAGGCATTCCTGCCACCCCGCCTCCCCGTAGGTGGCCTCAGATACAGAATCTGCCTCAGATGCTCAGTGTCTTCCTAGTTTTATACTTGAGAAACCCCTTTTTCTTTTTCCCCCTCCTTTCCCTGCGTGGCATCTGACTCTGTGGGCCCTCATACTGTCTCAGTTCACAGTGTCACAAGTATCCGGGTTGGCCCTAGGACGTTCTTTCTTTTCCACTGCAAAACCTCTACTCTTTTCTTATTTCCTTAGCTAACCTTTCTTATTGCCTATTGCTAACCCACATTACCATCTGTTAGAGTGACTCCACTGGAGGAGAAATTGTCCCTATTGTTGATGAGTTATGAGAATTGGTGATTTTTACCCAGTGCTGCGTTGGCACCAGGTACACTGCAGTGTTCATCACGCATTTTCATTTTGAATTCCTACAGTGATGTACAGATGATCATATATGCACCTGTACAGACACACACACACACATCAAATACATTACAAATGAGGAAACTGAAGCTTAGAGGCCAAGCAACTTGGGGTGAAAAAGTAAAAGTAAATTCCAGGATCCAGACAATAAGATTCCAGAGCCCCCCAGCTCTCGGCTTCTGCTGAAATTCCAAGTTATGATGAAATACATACAGGAGTATAGGAGTATAATTTGGTTCCTGCCCTTAAAGAATGTAAAACTCTTGTTAGGAGTAGATGAGATTTGCATACACAACACGAGTTAAAATAAAATCAAGAGCCGACGTTTTTGGCGGTAGTGGGTTTGGTACCTTCGGCGGATCTCTTCCGCAAGATGCAGAGACCAGGCCAACGTCAGGGGTTTGGGACGGTTCCTTACACAGTGCCCACGCGCAGGAAGCGCTCAGTAAACCTAACTCTTAGGATTCTTAAAGCAGGTGGCCTGGAGTCGGGGGAACACTGGAGTCAGGAGGTCAGGGTACGCGCGGGGCCCCGCCCCTCAGTTCTCCGAGCCTGGGTGTCCTCGTCTGTCAAGTCGGACCGCCAGACGGATGCGAGAGGCCCGGGGCAGGGGCGGGGCCGCCGCGGCCGGGGGCGGGGCCGCGGGGTTGACGGGCAGCCGGGGGTGTGGCCGCGGGGTTGACGAGCGGCCGGGGGCGGGGCCGCGGGGTGACGAGCTGCCGGGGGCGGGGCCGCGGGCGCCGCACGGAGAGGCCCCGCCCCCCGGGGCGCCCCGTCAGCCCCAGCCCGCGAGCAGTTCCGGTGCCAAACCCTCCCTGCCCCGCGCCCCCGGAAGTGCTTTTCCAGGGTTCGGGCCGGAGAGGCCTTGCGGGCACAGCCGCGGAGGCTCGGTAGGCTCCTAGGGCTCCTGCCGGGTCGGAGCCCGGGACCTGCGAGCGCCCGCCACCCGCGCCCCGCCCCCGCCGCGCCGGGCCGACGGTGAGTGCCGGGGAGCCGTCTGCGCCGGCCGGGGCCCCTGCCCGCCCCGGCTCCGCGCCGCGGGCTCGGCCGTCTGGTTCGGGGGGAAGGGGCGCGGGCCGCCGCGGTCTTCGCGACCCGGGGCGGGAGGCGCGGGCGGCGGCCGCGGGTGGGCGGGACGCGGCAGCGGGTCCCGAGCCTTGTAGCTGTGGGGACGCGCTGGGGTGGCGGGGCCTTGGTGCCTCCGACCTGTCTCCGCTGCCGCCCGGGCCTCGCGCCGCCTCCGGGTCTGGTTCGGGGGTGCGCCCCGGGCCGGGAGCTGGACGCCGGCCGCAGCCGGGCCCCGGCTCGGTCCGCGTCCCGCGCTCCCTGGGGCTCGGCGCTGAGCCGGCCCCGGGGTGGCCCGCAGGCCGGGGCGGGGCGTGGCGGGGGAGGAGGCCCGATCCTCGGCAGGCTCGGCGTCCAGACCCGCCTGGGGGTTGCCCGGGACCGGTTTGGACTGCGCTCGGGCCGGTCCTGCAGACGCGGGCCCCGGGCACCGGCCTGCCTCCTGCGTCTCACACCCTGTGAGCTCGCTCAAGCTGCTGTTGAAGTCGCTTCTCAAAAACAGCTTGCTTGAGAAAATCGGTAGTTCAGGTGGGTTCCCGTATTTTCTTGCAGACTTAAGAAAATGATGCTGTTCTCTAATCTGCTCATCTCCCAATTCCTGTGGCTCTCCGAGGTCACACTTGTGCGATGAGTTCAGTCTGCGTTTGTTGCACGAATGGATTGCAGAAGGTTGGGGAATTGTTATACCCCCTCTGCCCCCAAGTTTGTATACGTTCATAGTTGGAGCTGTCATTTTCCTTAACTTTTAAAGAAAAATTGTTCTCGGTAACTGTTAAGAGGTTCCGCGTACTGTTGCAGCTGTTGCTGCGTGCCGAGATTCACACAGGTGGGCAGAGGTGTTCTGTTTTGTTTTATTTATTTATTTTTTTAACTTGTGAGGTGTTTATCTTGGGCAAGTTGAAAATAGAGGAAAAAGTGATGCATAGGTAGTTATTTTTAGTGAACAGATTTTATGTAATAAATTACTGCTGACAGGTTTGTAGGAAACAAGGGTTTTCCACATTTGATGGTGATTTTTGAGTTATGGTCCTAAGGGGATACAGTTACTGCAGGGGATGACTCTGGGCAGATGGCCATTGCTTTCCCATGTAGGGTACACACAAATTGCCTTGGTGAGACCAGTGACACTAGACTGCACTTATGATCTTGTGCTAATATTAGGACTCATATTGTAGTTTTTTGGGTACTTATCTCATTCTCTCTCCTCCCACCATTGGAAGGGGAGGTAATACTGTGAATTAGGGAAAACAGACTGAAGTGACAAGTTCAGTGAGCTTGCCTATGCAAAAGAACATTTATTTCAGGGTTGTTGATCTTCAGCAGGCAAAGGATGGATGATTTTTAAAGTCCCTGGAAAAAATTGTGGAGGAAGTTTAGTTGCCCAACTTTTGGATTTAGCAAGAAACTGTAGATTCTTAGACATTTGAAGTGCTTAATTTTTTTAGAGCATACGGTTGGAATATTGGGATTGAGACAATCTGGAAAAGGAGTCCAGGTAGATACAGTTATAGATCCATACTGAACGTGTGGATATAACTGTTGTTTTGAAGGGAAATATTTCAAGAATTGAAGGAGCAGAAAAGGTAGTTGGGGAAAATCAGATACAGTTAGACATTGTAAATTTTATTGTGTTCAAGTCAGTTCAGCAGATATTGAACATTTGCTTTGTTAGGCATCAAGCTGTTAGGCAACCATGTGGGAACAAATAAAGATACAGCCATAGCAACTTAGATTTGTGTTTTGGCAGTAATTTTCTAAGGTATGTCAGAAATCATGAAGAGGTGAATTGTATTTAGGCATATTAAAAGTTTTTCCTAGTTGGAAGGCGTGTGCTTTATGAAAAGCTCTGTTAGGCATTATAGGATATGAAGATTAATTCTTTGGTCTAGGAATTTGAAATCTAGAAGAGGATGTAAGATATTTGCATGAAAATTTACAACATAAAGAAAAATATGTAAATACTTAGTACTTGAAGGTTTGACCTAAAGTTTGGAGTTGTAGGAAAGGAAAATGGGTTTATTTTTAGCTGGAGTAATCAGGGAAGGTGGTGGAGATAGAGCAATACTTAGGAAGGGAGCTCTGAAGCTGCTGCTGATTGCGCACTTAGCACCACGCTCTGTGCTAGTTGCTTTACATACGTTTTCTAAGCTTCACAACAACATGTAAGCGTCTTAATAATGAGGTCACTCATGCTCACATATGTTAAGTAGCTTGCCTGGACTGTGTAGCTAGCCAGTAACTGAACCCCAATTTGAATCCAGATCTGCCTGGTACCAATGCCTATGCGTTTCCACTACATCATACTACTTCCCAATATACTGGTACCTGCATTCAATATTGCAGAGGGTAAGACTTTTCTAAGACAGACATTTAGGGGTTGGGAGGAGGGGGTGAAGAAGGCTTTTCAAATAAAGGGAATGATGTGAACACCATTGTGGAGGTGGGAAAGTTCACTGTGTACTCAGAGAAAAGTTAGTGGGACCAGATTACTTAGAATATAAGGTGCATTTTGAGGAATAGGAGATGAGGTTTGAAATGTAAGTTGGGGCCGGATCGTGGAGCGTGTTTAAAAGCTGTATTTAGGAGTTCAGCATTTGGGAAGTAGTGAGAAACTACCAAGGTCTAATTGTGTAGTGTGTAGAATGATTTGTTGTAGAAAGCTGACTTTCAGTATATTGTAAATACTGGCCAAGGCAAGGCATTGGGATGATTTAGTAGGTGGGTAGGAGGAGGGGTTATTGGGGAAGGTTTGAAGGGAGTGGAAGTTGAAGATGATAGTCACTGTAAATGCGGGTGATGGCAGTGGTGGTACTATTCCTAGAAGTATGGGCAAGGAGGTACATGAAGAGATCAGTTTTGAATATGTTGAGTTTTTATATACTTGCCAAACAGGGGAAATGCCCAGAGGCTTTTGGAAATGTGGGTTTGTAGTTCATGAGAGAGGTCAGTGCTAGGCATATATTAAACATAGGTGTAGGGAATAATACAGATAGATGACTAGTTGAATCTGTATATAAGGAGGAGATGAAAGAGCCAAGGGAGAGTTTAGAGGGGAAAGAAAAAAAAACCCTTTGTGTTAAGTGGCATCTGTTTAAAACAGAAGGAAAAGACACTAAATAGATAATTTTATGCCCTGGGTAAAAAATTTGATAGTGTGTATACTGCTCCCTCACATTGCAGATTCAGATGGAGTAGAAAGAATCTGATCATTGAAAATCCAATTGGGAAGTAAAGTTTTCTTGCCATTGCCAGCAAGAATACTATGCTATCATCACCCTATTTCAGGGAGGATAAACTGTTTCAGAATCATTTGGTCCAGAGTGTCAGTCTTTTGTTACTTAAGAGCTGTTTGGTCATTTCTTTTGGACATTTGTTGGCAAGTGGTATATGAGGATTTGGAAGCAAATCTCTGATACAGTATTCTATTTATTTATATTATGGCTTTCAAGTTTGGTTTCATTATCAAGACCCTCTGAATATTCAAAGATAACTTTTGTGCCTCCTGTTACTACTGGCTGCTAATAATGCCTTTCATAGAAAATGATATTTAATTATATATTTTTCTTCCAACTTTCTTATATAAGTATGTTGATTAACATGAGTAGTTTTGTCTCTAATGTTCTGATTATCCTAGAGGGATAGAATGATAAGATACTTTTATCCATCATATAATGATACATATATAAAAACCATATATTTTAATTGGAAACTGTTTAAGAAGTGTAGATTTATAGAATTTCATGTGGTTTTCTGTTTAGATATTTAAATAGTGGGAACCTGTGTATTAATGTGTAAAATATTGTAATAGTTTGCAGAATGAGGCTTAGAGTTGTAATTTTTTGAGGGCAAGTTTATTATTTTTAGACTCAGTTACCATGGAAGTGTTTATTTTCTTCTTGAGAATTCACATGTCCCTTTTGTTTTTCAGGAATATGTTTTTCACTGTTTTGCAGGCACTTGGGAATGTCCTAAGGCCCCTCCATCAGGTTGTTGGAGGCAGGGGGTTTTGTGTGTGCTTTGTCTGGGCTGGTTGGCTTAGTTGCACTGAGCCTGGTATTAATGAGGCAAAGGTCAGGAGTTCCATTTAGCTTCAGTCTGAATGATGGCCAGGGAGTACACCTCTCACTCCCCCCAGCTGCCTTGGAAATTCCTCGGTTGTCATTGGTCACAAAGGTGACTGGATTAGGATGGATCTTTATACGAGTGGAAGAATATTAGAGGAAATTTGGCAAAATGGTTAGGAACTCTGACTCTGGAATTAGACACACCTGTGTCAAAATTCTTGGTCTGTGACCTTGGGAGAGTCCCTAAACCCCTCCAAGCCTCTGTTTCCTCTTTATTGAATAGGTTAATATTTGGTTTGGGCATGTCCTGCCCTGGCTTTCTTTTTCCAAGTGGGAGTTAGCTGTTTAGACCTGTGGTTCCCAAATGCTGGACTGTGGTGTGGTGTCAGTCCATGATGAAGTTTTCACTTGCCTGAAGTGAAGTGAGAATGAGTTAGCTTTTCATAAAGCTAAATCTATTGAATTTAAAGGATAATCTTTTTTTCTAAAATTGTCTTTTACCCACTTTTGGTGTATTTAGTTCTTTTATGAAATAATGGTGATGGTAATGGGTAGTTACTTTCTTTTTAAATGTCTTGGAAAATAAAAGTTGACAACTCTATGCTGGTCCTCCCTTTTTTTTTTTTTTTTTTTCAGTTTATGGTTCTATGAAATCTGAAAATCTTCGCTTAAACAAAACCGGGGGATTGTGGGAGAGTACTCATCCAGCACATTTACCCATATTCAAGTTAGGTTCGGGGTACCTCCTATCCTTCTGTTACCCTTTAGGGACTGTATTGTGATTCCCACCACCATTAAATTTAACTTTGTCGAGTTTTACGTTAATACTTACAGAACATTTCAAGGAGCAGTTCAGATTGTTTTCAGTTAAATGCAAATAAGTTGCTCCAAATTATTTGTTTAAGGCTGTGTTTCTCAACCAGAATCCCAGGAGGAAACTGGCAAACTGGCGGGGGCTGTCTAGGGGTGCTGCTCTAAGTCATTGCTCTGTTGATTAGCCAACAAGATAAATAACTCGCCTCTGGCATAGTGAAGTAGTAGAGATTGGCTTTCCGTTTCTGCAGAAAAGATTGTTGAAGCTAGAGCGAGAAAAGCTTTTCTATTTAGTATAGCAAGTAAACCTTGTACAAATATCAGTATTCATAATGCTTTCTGGAGAAAGAATGGTTCAGCACTTTGCATCATCTGTTATGTAAGCGGAGCCACGGAAGTCCTCCTGGGGACACAGACCAATTATTAGCACAAGCGCTTAGTGAAATTGCGTTCAGTCTCTAGATGAGAAGCGTGTGGACAACCTGGTTCACTTAGAGGTGGGGAGGAACTTAAGGTGCAAACCTAGCCCAAGTGACTGTTAAATTAAGGCTTAACCTTTATTTCCTTTGAGTGTTTGTGGTTAGGTAATTTAAAAAAATTGGGAGTGCTATAGAAATCTTTGATATGTGTTAGGATGCTGAAAGCAAAATGTTCAGGTTAAGTTGAAATAGCTTGGGCCCTCTGTCCTTTAATTTTAAAGAAAACTGGAGGTTTGCTGCTTTAGATATTAAGAATGTTATTGTTTTATAGAGTTTTCTTGTGTATCTTTGTTTCTGGTAAATAGAAAAATCATATAGAATTCATTTATTTTAACAATGCTTAAATTTTTACTTTGAAGTACCCTTAATGGCAGGAATTAATGGTATGCTCAGAAGTCTAGAGATGTGCCCAAAAGTATCCTGTTGTAAGTAAAAAATTTCATGATGCCTATACGGTTTCATTTTTAAACATTCATATGCATTTTGCTGTTATATATGTATGTAAACAGTGTTTCAAAGCACTCTCAACTGAGAAGGGGTGATAGGTGCATCCTGGGGACTTTTGTATCTCCATGACACGGCTTCTATTACAGTTTAGTAACACCATGCTTAACTATTTAATTTTGGCTCATTAAAAAAAAAATCCTGTATTCTGATGGTTTTTGGTGAGATGTAGGGGATGGTGAACAATTTCTGACACTTTCTGTATATTTTTAACAAACAGCAAAGTGTTTTAAATGCTACTACGGAGTTATAGTTTCATAGAAATAAAATACCTTTAAAAGGAGATTTAATTTTAAGATGTTCTTACTTTTATATTTAAGATTATTCAGTTTTCATATTTCTAGTGTTACAAGAATATTGGAGCACTGTCTAGTAGAACTTTCTCAGTGATGGCCGTGTTCTCTCTGCCGTTCAGCGTGGTGGCCCTCAGTACGGCTACTGAGCATTAGCTGTGTCTAGTGTTCCAGAGGAGCTCCGTTCATTTAGGTGTGCCTGGCGGCTGCTGTAGTACATCTCTGGGGTTCAGAGGACCAGCAGAAGAGAGGTCAGACATCTTCATGCCACCCCTCAAGCTCAGTTATATAGGCAGAGCTTAGGAACTCCAGAAGTATTTGTGGAATGAAATAATGAATCTTTTTATTCTTTAAGTTTTAAAGACCAACATTTATGAATTAGTCTGGATTTTTATGGAGTAATCGCTGGTCTTCTGATTCTTTTCTTCTGTGTTGATTTTTAAAATTTGTTTTTACTGCAAAAGAATAGCATAATGTACAATGTAAATAGTTGTAAAATGAACTACCATGTACCACTAAACCAGCTTAAAACATAGAGGCCCCTCTGTACTTCTCAGTGCTCGTGTTCTCTGACGTGCTTCCCATGTGACTGCCGTCTGAATTCTGCGTTAATCAGTTCCTTGCATTTCTTTTTAATTTTAATTAGTATATTTAAAAAATTCCATTTCCCTCTCTTGCAGATTGGCAGTTCAAAGCTATGTAGTTTTCCTTTATTTTAGTTCTGACTCACAACAGATTAGGTATCGTCGTTGTTTTAAACACTGTAGCTTTGATTCGCCTGTATATTTACAAGTGTCTTTACTCATCATTTCTGTGTGCTTCTCAGACCTGCTGTCTGGGATCTGAGATTGTTTTCTCTCTGCTTGAAATATGTCCTTTAGAATTTCCTCCAGTGAGAGTCTGTTGGAAAACTTTTTTTGTTTGAAAATATCTTTATCTTAGTCTCATTCCTGAAGATGGTCTTTCTGAGTGTGCAGTCTATGCTAGCGGTTAGTTTGTGTTATTATTCATTAAAAATCTTATAATATTCTTTTATGGCTTTTATTGCTGTTGAAAAATCTGTAATCCGTGTAACTGTCATTCCTTTGTAGGTATCTGTTTCATGACAGCTAATTTTAGAATCTTTTCTGTGTCCTTGGCGTTCTGCACTTTCATTTTGATATATCTGGAAGTTGATTTCTTTTTATTTGTCATGCCTGGAATTCACTAGGCTTTGGAATCTGAAGATTGGTGTCTTTCACCAACTTTGGAGAACTTTTGGCCATTTTCTCCTCAAATTTTATCCTCCTTATTTCCTATCTGGAACTTGTATTTGAAGTTTGTTATTTGTTAGATCTTCTTACTCTACCCTCCCCGCCTCTTCACCTGTCTTTCGTGTTTTCGTTTCTTCATCTTTCTGTGTTGGGTTCTGGATAATGAATGTCTTTCCTTCCGGTTAGCTAATTCTCGCTTCAGCTCTGCTCAATCAGTTTATTGAATTTTTTATATTTTTTCACTTTATTTTAACTATTATATGCATTTTTTTTATTGTGGTAAAATATGCATAAATAGAATTTACCATTTTAAAGTGTACAATTCAGTGACATTAAGTACATTCACATTGTTGTGCAGCCATGACCACTATCTTGTCTGCAGAACTTTTTCATCATCACAGACTGAAATCTGTACCCATTAAATGACAGTTCCCCATCCCTCCCTCTTGGCCCCTGACAACAGTTATTTTACTTTCTGTCTCTATGAATTTGACTATTCTAGGTACCTCATATAAGTGGATTATACAGTATTTGTCTTTTTCTGTCTGGCTTGTGTCTCTTAGCATAATGTCTTCAAGGTTCATCCATGTTGTAATAGGTTCATTGAGTTTTTAAAAATTTCATTTACTGTATTTTTTTGTTCCTAGAAGTTTCATTTAGTTCTTTTTTAAGACTGCTTTATCCCTTTTTCGGTAGTGTTATTCTTTTTCTTGGTCATGTTCTCAAGATATCTTTTACTTATTAAAAACCTATTAAATGTGTTTGTTTTTATATTTTATGTCTGATAATTCCAATATCTGAGGTTTGTAGATATGATTCTGCTGTATGTTTTGCTGGCTCTTGCTCATGGTGCCATGTTTTCTTACCTGTTTTGTAATTTGAGTGTGAAGTTCCGTAGAACTTTCTCTGTATTAATTTTATAGAGTGATTTTTAATAGTACTTAAAAATTGTATAACATAGAGCTTATAAGTAAATCCCTGGAGGTTAAGTATCCTGTTTTCTTAAAATTTTTATTTTGAAATAATTTCAAATTTATAGAAAAGTTGCATCAGTAGACTGCTTTATACCCTTTACCTATAATCACCCATTTTTAACATTTTGCCATATTTGTGTTGTGGCATACACACACATTGTTACTTATTTTCGTGAACCATTGAAGAGTAGGTTGCATACTTTTTTACCTCTTAATACCTCAAGGTGTATTTCCTAAGAATAAGGATATTTGCTTATGTAATCATAGTACCGTTATCAAATTCCAGAAATTTAACATTGATGAATATTGTAATCCACACTTTATATGCTAATTCTGTCAGTGTGACTGTGTATTGTATTTAGTTGTCTTTTCTCTCTAGTCTCCTTAATTTGGAAGAGTTCCTTAACCTTTATTTGTCTTTCATGCAATTGAAAAATACAGGTCAGTTGTTTTATAGAAAGTTTTTCAATTTGGGTTTGTCTGATTTGATCTGATTTGCCTCGCGATTTGATTCAGGCTGTTTGTTTATTTTCACTCAGACTACTACAAAAGTGATGTGTCCCTCTCACGATATCACATCTGGATTTACGTAGTGTCCGTTTGCCCCTCATTGGGAGTTTTAATTTTGGTCAAGGTGTTGTCTGCTTTCCTCGCTGTGTAGTTACTGTTTCTCCCAGGAAACTAATAAGCGTTCTACAGGGAGGTGTCCACGTGTTTTGTTTTTTCTTAGTGAAAAGCTAAGTACAATCATAATATACCTTACATTTGTATACTGCTTTCTAGTTTGTCAAGCATTTTTATATTTTATGATTTTGTTTGAATCTTTATGACAATAGTACCTGTTTTATAGTTCTGGAAATTAAGACTCAGAGACATAGCTAATAAGAGGTAGTACTGGAATTCAAACCCTGATTTTCTTAAGATTCTTTTTACTAGCTGTAACTGCCTTTGAAGTCACTAGATAGACTGTAAACTTAGGGCATGGCCCTTAACAGTATATTACGTATTTACTCTGTCACCATCATACTCAGTGTTCGCTGTTACAGGAAATGTTGCAGAAAATGCCTTTGAGCATATGGATTCCTTTATGTCGTCTTGTTCATTGTTATGTTGTAAGTACTTTGGATTGTTGAAGGAATAAATAACATGTAGACATGAGTCGCTATCTGACTTAACTGCCTTATAAGGTAGTAGTTCTATTATTTGTATATTTTATATTTATATCTGAATATAGATATATGTAGTGTATAAGTATATATAATAGATATATGCATATCATTGCTGAGAGCTTAAAGCTTGTGCAGAAGGGGTTTTTGATGCTTTACATAATTCTAGCTGAGATTTTTCAGGTCAGAAAGTTAAGGGATTTGCACATAGCAAAGAAAATTTGGCTTTCTTGAAAGCATTAGGTTATAAAGATTAGTGAGGCAGATTTTATGGTACTAGTTCAGTTCTTTTCCTAGTTATTAAACAAGTCCTTAAGATTTGGGTGATGAGAGGAAGGGATTTAAGGTTTTCCCAAGGTCAAGTTTTGCACTGATTATAGGATGTAGTGTTGGTTAATGTAATCTTTTGACCTGGTGAATTAGTAGAAGCTAGGCCCTGTCCACATGCATCCCTCTGTTCTCGTGTGTCCTGCCTTCTACCTCCTGTTCTCAGTTAAAGCTGAAGCGACTTGGGCATTGAATCTTGGCTAGAACTTGAATTCACCCATGGACTAATTGATTCAGTAAATAGTTGTTGGGAGCCTGCTAGGTAAGCATTGAGGTTAAAATGGTGAATTAGGATAGATGTGGTTGCTGTCATGTAGCACAATCCAGAGGTGATGAATTTTATATCCTTTGTGTGTATTAGTCATTTATATATTTAAATTGAATATGTGTAAGAAAGTCTTATTTATGTTTGTTGAAACTTTTCTGGCAAGAGAGAAAATTCTGAGGGCTATTGCTTAATGGATTGTGTAAGTTTAGGGTTTGAGATTCAAAACTATTCAGTTAAACATATTCTGGAAATTGACTGATACTTTCATTTAAGTTGAAGGCTTTTATTAAAGCCTGACCTGAGTAAATTACGTTCAATCTAAAGACTACCATTTGCCTGCTCTGGGCTTTTGTGAAGTTAGTAGATAGTAGCGCCTTGGAAGTTATATATTACGCGGCTTATTTTACATTCCCTTATCTCCCACCCCCTCAAAAAAAAAGCTTAATATTATACATACAAGCACGTGTATTTTTTTTTTTTTTGAGGTAGAGACTCATAGAAAGTTGCAAAAATAGCAGTGTCCTATACTCAACTCAGTTTTCCCCCGTGGTGACATCTTACATGACTGTCATACAATATGAAAACCAGGAGATTGATATTGGTACATTACTGTTAAGTAGACTACAGAATGTATACAGATTTCACCATTTGTTAAAATTGCATTTGTGTGTGTCTATCGTTCTGAGCAATTTTATCCCCTGTGTAGTTTTGTGTGTCCACTGCCACAGTCAAGATAGAGAACTGTTGCATTACCACAGAACTCTCTAGTGCTACCTCTGTGTATTTACCACCCCCCCACTAGATTTGTCATTTTGAGAGTGTTATGTGTGAAACCGTACAGTATGTAGCCTTTTTTAAAGGTTTTAAAAATGTAGTGTGTTTAAATTCTAAAAGTAAAATAACATTTCAGAAAGGTTAGACAATAGAAAAAACATTTTGAACCCACCACTCTAATACAGTCATCATTTTGGAGTTTTTTTGCAGCCTTTCTTAGGTGATGTTTTATATCATATTTATAGTATATGCTTAATTTTGTTGACTGCTTTTTTTTGTACTTTACATTATATTAAGTATTTTCTGTGTCACCATCATACTTAATTTTTGCTATTGTAGGAAATGTTGCATAAAACACTTTGAACACATAGATTTCTTCATATTTTTGGTTATTTCCTTAGGGCAGACTCCCAGATGTGTGATATTGAACCAGAGGATATGAGAGTTTATTAGTCTTGAAACATTGGGTCAAATTACTTCTCAAAAGGATGGTGTTACTAGTACTGTTTCAGTGTCCTTGTTAGGTTGGCCATTAGTGGTACTTCATTATTCTAATTTTAGAGTGCATTTCTGCAGGTAGCAGTTTTTCCATGAAGAGTAAAATTGATTGTAATGTCAAAATGACATGAAATTTTTAAAATGTGATTTTGCTTTTAAGTAATTTGGAAAAGCATTGTAATATCTGTGCCACGGTTCAGAGTTCTGAGCAAGAGGATGAATCACCAGATCCTTCTCTTTACCTGTCACCTCTTTAGTTTGCAGGCTTGTTACCTGCAAGGTGATTGCCAGTTTCTGCCTTGCGCCTCTCTGGTCTCTGCCATTATCTCCTACTCACGCCCCTCAGTCTTTTCCTGGCTGTTCCCTCTTCACAGCGCTGCTGCCCCCTCCACTAGTACCACACCGGCGCCTCGCTGCCTTTCTCTCTTCCTGTCAGCTGTCAGTGCTGGGTGTGCTGGCATTTTAATGTGCTCCCGTAAGTTATCCTGCCGTTCAGTATAACCCTGGGAGACTCCAGTCTCCTGGGGCTCTCAGATGTGTTGGACATCTTCACTTTTTTGATGGCCACCAGAGAAGTTATATGGCTAGTAATGTACATGAATATAAAAAATGACAGAATAACAAGGAAATTGTGTACCTTTTACTTTTCTGTATGTTTTGGAAGATAGCAGTACTATATCCTTAGAGCAGTAGACCGTCAGGGCAGTAACAAAACCTTTGCAGTAAAACAGGAGTTTTTTTTTTTTTAAAGATTTTATTTTTCCTTTTTCTCCCCAAAGCCCCCTGGTACATAGTTGTATATTCTTAGTTGTGGGTCCTTCTAGTTGTGGCATGTGGGATGCCACCTCAGTGTGGTTTGATGAGCAGTGCCATGTCGGCGCCCAGGATCCAAACTGACGAAACACTGGGCCGCCTGCAGCGGAGTGCACAAGCTTAACCACTCGGCCACGGGTCTGGCCCCTAAAACAGGAGTTTTTAACTGAATATTACTAAGTGCCAGGCACTGTGCTTAGGTAGTCTACTTTATTTGGTCTTCACAGTATTCCTATAAATTTTTGATGTAGCTGCATATGAAGATCTCATATGTGATGTTTAGTAGATAATTGAAAAGTGGTTAGCAGAGAATCATTAAAAATGATACATTTTTAATTTTAGCTCAAATATACATTTCTTCACCATTTTTTCTCCTGTAGGGTCAAGGCTTTTCTCTGTGGCTGGGTCCTTTGATTAGAGTTCTGGATTGTCTTCTCAGCATAACCCACACCATGAGGCGCCATCTGTTACACGTCCTCGTAGTACCCCTCTTACAGAGGAGCGGGTTTAAAGGCACTTTCAACGTATTATAAAGTCCTTCTGCAGTTTTATGCTTTTTTCCCCATTCTTTTAAAGCTGTTTTACATACACCTAATTCCATAATAACTTCTTAAAAAATAATTAGCTTTTGAATCTTTTTGAACTTCTCAACATAGTTTTCAGAGAAACAACCCCTTTTATTCTCATAATTCATCAGTTTACATAGTCTTAAATTACCTAATTACAGTAATGAGTAAAGTTGGCATGAACTGGTTTGGGAACAACAGCTGGCTCTTGTTAAGTGTCCACCTCATTTGGTGAGAGCAGAGGATGGGAACGATATAAGAAAGTGGTCTCCTTGGCAGACTCTACCAGGTGCAAGTGGTCAACCTGTGGCAGGCATCAGGGAGTGATTTTTTTTCTCTCTTTTTTTAAAGATTGGCCCCTGAACTAACATCTGTCGCCAATCTTCTTTTTTTTTTTCCTCCTTCTTCTCCCAGAAGCCCCCCAGTACATAGCTGTATATTCTGGTTGTGAGTGCCTCTGGCTCTGCTATGTGGGACACCGCCTCAGCATGGCCTGATGAGTGGTACCATGTCCGCGCCCAGCATCTGAACGGGCGAATCCCTGGGCCTCTGAAGTGAAGCGCGTGAACTTAACCACTTGGCCATGGGGCCAGCCCCGCAGGGAGTGATTGAAGGAGGGATTGAGAGCTTTATTTCTGTAAATTGATAAAGCAGTGGTCTGTTAAAAGAGTTCCTGCTGAATTATTGTTCTTATTTCCATTTTGTAGATGAGGAAACTGAGGCTTTAGAGAGTTAAGTAGTCTTCCCAAGGTCAGGCAGGTGGTAAGTGGTGGAGCCTCAGGCTTTGTCCCTAGAGCTATGAAGGTGTGAATAGAGCTTGTCCTCTTACGTCCTGTGCAGGTGCTAGCTGCCTGTCAGGCCATCTGATTGACCCAGTCATGGAGGGCTCTTGAGTGGTCTTCAGGTCGTGTTTGGGGGTGGTGGTCTTAAATTATCCTGCATCGTGGGTCCTAGTTTTCTTTTGCTCCTTAGTGTTTCTTTTGTACTAACTCTTTGAAAAGTGAGGGGACCTTGCAAGGTGAAGGTTAGGCTTATGGTTATTTGTTTTATTTTATATTGGGTATGTGTTTGTGAGAACTATGGCTAAGGGGTTGCAGTGTTGTAACTGCTGAGGCAATTGGGAAATAAACTGTAGAGGGGTGTGCTGGAGTGGAAAACAGACACAGACTTGCTCTCCCTCCTGTCCATTTCTCCTCACAGTTTGGGTTCTGATCAGTCATCTTTATGCATGTCATTACTTGTTATTTCATGAAGCATCAGCCGAGCCATTAGGATTTAAAGAAAAGGATATTTCTTTTGGGTAACTCATAGGTGTCTTTCTGTCCTCACCCAGTGCACACAAACCTTTTCCTGATAAACATTTTGTCAGTATTTTGAGTCTGGTTTGTATTTTTAGTTTGCATTTTGTTTTTCTAGAACATTAAGAAAAAACTAAATTACTCTATTCCTACTAATTTTCGGATGCTAGAATCCAAAATTTTTCCACAAAATATGTTTATTACATAATTCGTTGGGTTTTCTGTTTTTATTACTGAAGACTGTAACTACAACCAGAGCTTCTGATCACTATGAAATAATTGATATTACTATATTGAGTTTTAATTTCAGCCCCCCCAAAAGAAATTTGGTTGTTTTAGTTAGCGTAAAAAGCTCTATTTCAGACGCTATATGAGGCTGTTAGGCTATCTTTAAATCTCGAAAATAGCTTAAGGAACTCTCAGTTCTCCCTTAGGTGGTCCTCGACTCAGGTTTGGAAACCGTTGATATGAATTTAAATGTTCATTGGTGTAGTTGTTAATCCTTGACTTTGATGTGATTATAATTAATATTATTAGCAGTACTCTTTTTTTAAATAACAAAGAGTACGAATTTGATTAATTTCATTATTAGAGTAGAAAGCACTTAGGAAGAAGAAATATGTGCGCAGAACACTGTTCATCTAACAAACTTCCTTTCCTGGTGTTCGGCCAGGTTGAACCTGCTGAGGTTACAGCCCTGTATTGGTCATGGAGAGGAAGACAGTTGCCTACAGGCTAAAATAACTGAATATCAAATTTTTATTTTCCTCTAGCAGTACTCTTTAATTGAGTGTATCAAGTACCTCAGAAACTCTTGAGCCATAATAATGTACTAATAAATAGAGAATAATATAGAATAAAAGGGAAAATTATCAGTTGATAACATTCTTGTCCTTTTTCTTTGTAAATGTCAAGATATGGAAACTCCACATTTTAATTCTGAGGCACTTTTTACCTCCTGCTTTCCTAAGTATACCTTTATTTCATGAGGGGTTTTTTTTTTTGGCATTAGTCTGTTTGAATCTCGCAAAGGAATGTACTGATTTTTTGATATGCCAGCTAGCCTCTTTCATTTATTGAGATACATTCTAAACCTCATAAGACAATTGGTTGTGAAAACAAACCTTTGGGCTGTGTAGTTTGAGTTTTTTTTTTAACCAGTTCATTAAGTCTGTAAAATTTAAAATTGTACATAGTGATATAGCTGTGTGTTTAGATGGCCAAAGCATGATGTTAACAAGAGATGCAATAAGAGGATTTTTTTTAAGATTTTATTTTTCCTTTTTCTCCTCAAAGCTCCCCAGTACATAGTTGTATATATTTTAGTTGTGGGTCCTTCTAGTTGTGGCATGTGGGATGCCGCCTCAGCTTGGCCTGATGAGCAGTGCCACGTCTGCACCTGGGATTCAAACCGGCGAACCCCTGGGCCGCCGAAGCAGAGCACGCGAACTCAACCACTTGGCCGTGGGGCCGGCCCCCAAAAGGATATTTTTTTTACAAAAAGCAAATATGATCCTCTTCCTAAATGTTTCCGTGTTATGTACTTACCCCTTCTTTCAAGACTTTCTTTTCTGGTTTTCTGATTTTATAATCGAACAGTCAGATTGTAGTAAACTTTTGAATCAGAGGAAGAAGAGACCAGATTAGTATCAGCTGCTGTGGTATTAATTGTCCTCCTGATCTAGTGGCAAAACCAAAAATCATATTAAATAGCAACATTTAAAAATTAGTTTGAAATAGAGGTTGAATTGTTGCTTTCAATTTCTTGAGTTTTAATTTCTAAGGGACGACTATGTTCAATCTTACTTGGAATTTAAGAGATAAAGAGGAAAATTCTGTTAGAACTATGGTATCTCGAAAGTGTTTTCTTTTGGCATTTGGAGTTTCTTGCCCACGACTTTGTCCTCCTCCTTCCCCTTGTTTGTAACGACCTTCTGGATGCACATGATTTGGCCACCTCTTAGGTTCTTTACAGAAAATTTCTGGTGCATGTGGCCATTTGAGCTCTAGACCCTAACCAGAGACTCCAGCCGGATAGTTTCTTTCTTTTGGTGGAATATGGTTTTTAGAGTGCTGACAAAGTTATATTGCAGACAGTTTTATTTCTCTAATAAAGTTTGCTTTGGGAAAAATAAATTCGTCACCTGTTATACTTCATTTTGATTGATGCAGAGTTGCCATAGTTCTCACGAAAGAGGAAGTGAGCCCTCGACCCTGGTGTGTTGGTTATTGGTGACCTGTGGTAGCCTAGGTTCTCAGTCCTAATTAGCCTTGCCGACAAACGAGGAAGTAGAACTATTTATGCTTAGAGGATCAGAGGGAATGGTCTAAAATCTTTAACAAATTTTTAACTTACTCATTTTTAACAGAAGGGTAATATGTGTACATGATCCAAAACTTAAAGGTACAAAAGGGTTTGTTGTGAAAAACAAGTCTCTTTTCCCATTCTCAGTCTACTGTGGTCCCTCTTCTAAGGCAATTGCTATTTGTAGCAATGTTTTTGTAGTTTTCTTCCTACATTTACAACCATATGTATTCTTTTTATTGGCTATATAGTATCCATTGTGTTGAATGTACTATAAATTCTCTTTGGGGTGGACATTAAGCTTGTTTCCTATCTTTTGCTTTTATAAATAATGTGGCAGTGAGTATTGTGTACGTATTTGACACCTGTGCAAATGTTTCCGTACTTTAAATTTTAGAAGTGGAATTTCTTTGCCAATAGGTAATGCGTTAGAAATTTTGATAGATATTGCCAAATTGATCTCCTAGGTGTATCCATTTCTAAAGTTAAGTATTAGTTTTATAGGGTACTTTTTGCAAAAGTATGATCACTTGTTGGTTATATGCTGTGTATAACTAGACTTTTTTCTTTTCTTTTTTTTTTTTGAGGAAGATTAGCCCTGAGCTAACATCTGCTGCCAATCCTCCTCTTTTTGCTGAGGAAGACTGGCCCTGAGCTAACATCTGTGCCCATCTTCCTCTACTTTTTATATATGGGACACCTACCACAGCATGGCTTGCCAAGTGGTGCCATGTGTGTACTCAAGATCCGAACCAGCGAACCCCGGGTCGCCAAAGTGGAATGTATGAACTCAACCACTGCGCCACTGGGCCAGCCTCCTCTTATTTCTTTATTTTTATTAATTATGGTGTTGCAAGCATGGATTACTCATGTTGCACAAACTACTGGCATTCACTTGTTTGTCAAAATATATTGTTTTAATTGCCAGCAGTCACTTTAATTTTAATCTTTTGTATAGGTAGCCTCTGTCTTGGAAATGAATTATTTAAAAAAGATTTTGGGTAGGGGCTGGGGATAGGGGAAATGGGGAGTTAAAAAAAATGAACTTGGAATTAGGAGCGTATTTTTCCAGTAAGTCATATGAAAATATGTTTAGTTTACTAGGTCAGGCAATAAAAAATGATGTAACCCATTACATTGCAATATGTTAAACTACCCTTTATGCCACTGGTGGAAATTTGTTCATCCTGCCTCATCCCTATCTTAGGGAACTGGGTCTACCCAAAATCTAAGCCCTTGATTGTGACTTCCAGAGGAGTGGGGGTTAGACAGGCTGATATGCAAAGAGCCAGATGCCTAGAGGGAGCAGCAAACGGTGGGTAAGTCAGGGGTAAGGAGGGAGAAGTAGCACAGGATGCGCTTCAGGTGGGTTAAATTCCTTCCCTGGGTTGCTGCTTGGCCTTGGCAGTGGCAGTGCGAGGGTAGGGTAGGGAGGGAGCCACAAGGGGTGGAGATGGGCTTTTCTTTCCTGGCAGCTTCCTTCTTTTACTGGTTCCGTTCAGGGCTCCTGGTACCTGGGGTTCAGGTGAGCTGAGCTGAAGTAGGGCTTGATGGAGGTGATGAAGAGGGATGAAGAGTGAAATGTCTGTCATTGTCAGGAAGGTTTGTAGAGTCTGAGAATAGGGAAATGGAATGGAAAAGAAGATGTTTAGAGATAAAGACAACCAAGTGTTAAACATTTATAGGCCTTTTAAAAAAACTTTTTATGTTTTTTTGGAGGCAAGTGGGTGGGCTGTGTTGAGGGCATTGTAAGCATTGTTTTTGGGGGAGAGGATAGAAGTGTGGCTCCATGTGGATTTTTTAAGAGTACTCTAACCATTCTTCCCTGAGGTGAAAACATATACAAAGGCTCTAACTTAAAGAGAATGTTCTGTCTATTATAGCTCAGTTGGTTTAACATATCTGTGCTGGTCTCACTTGAAGTGGTAGCAATAATTCTCTTTCTGTTTGGTTCTACGGTGGAGGAAGACAGAGTTGACTGTGTAGCCGTTGTCCTTCAGACATGTCTAAATTTCTCAGTCTCTTTCTGAGCATCAGCAAACACTTTGTGCATACTTCTGCCATGGATTGAATGCATCTCTTTTCCTTTAATTTAGCTTAAAACTAGTGATGGAATTCCTGAGGTTTTGAGAGGAGTACTGTTGGCAAACTTAGTTTTGAAACTAAAGGCAAATTAAGATACCAAGCAAAACAGAAGGAGACTATTACTTTAGAAAGGGATCTTAAAAGTCTGCTGACATTTGCAAACCTAGTGTCTTATATTTATATAAGCTTTAGATAGGAACTGCTATTTTTCTAAAATTGTTGGTTTAAAAATAATTGTTACATTTGTGCATTTTAAAGTTGCTTCTAACACACTTTGGGTATGCTTGAGCTCAGCCTTTTCAGTAAAGTGTTCAGACATTTGGGCATCAGCCCTTTTGGTCCTATTCTGTTTCAGACCATTTAAGATAATTAAGATGGATTCTGGATGTCAGGAATTTGATAAGCTTTCATTAAAATCTAATGTGGTTTAAAAAATTGCTTAAAATGGCCTTTGAACCTGTGGAAATATGCCACCATTATCTGAATTGTGAAATTCAGCTGAGTATTACTAAAATGACAAAGGATAGCACTTGTCATTTTGATGTTTGTTCTTTAAGTGTGCTTTTTATTGCCTGTTGAAGGCATTAGCTGCATGTACTCTGAAGGATTATACCAATTAAAAAAAGGCCTCGGGCCAGCGCCAGTGGCCTCGTGGTTAAGTTTGGTGTACTCCACTGCAGCAGCCTGGGTTTGGTTCCCTGGTACAGACCTACACCACTTGTCTGTCAGTGGCCCTGCTGTGGCAGCACCTCACATACAAAAAGAGGAACGTTGGCAGTGGATGTTAGCTCAGGTGAATCTTCCTCAGCAAAAAAAAAAAAAAAAAAATAAGCCTTTCCTTGGCTAATTCTGTTTCATTCTAACCTTTGTGTGCATCCTGTTAGTATTCATTTGTGACTTCAGCTGTGAGTTTTTTTTGAGTGCCTACTGTGTGTAAAACCTATCTGTATATTTTGTTTTGTTGTTAGGTATCTCTTACTTTGTTTTTTAATTGAGATAACATTGATTTACAACATTATGTAAGTTTCAGGTATACATCATTATATTTCAGTTTCTGTGTAGACTACATCATGTTCACCACCTGAAGACTAATTACTGGTTATCACCAGACACCCCTTTTGTCATTCCACTTCCCCCCTTATTCTCTGGTAACCACCAATCTAATCTCTGTATCTATGTATTTGTTTTTTGTTGTTGTCCTTGTTTTTATCTTCTGTTTATGAGTGAGATCATGTGGTATTTGGCTTTCTCCCTTTGATTTATTTCACTTCACATAATACCCTCAAGGTCCATCCATGTTGTTGCAAATGGCAAGATTTCATCTTTTTTTTTTTTTTTTTGCTGAGGAAGATTCGCCCTGAGTTAACATCTGTTGCCAGTCTTCCTCTTTTTTTTTTTTTGTATGTGAGCCCCCACCACAGCATGGCTGCTGACTGGTGGTGTAGGTCCATGCCTGGGAACCGATCCCAGGCCATCAAAGGGGAGTGCTCCAAACTTAACTGCTAGGCCACTGGGGCTGGCCCAAGATTTCATGCTTTTTTTTTATAGCTGGGTAATATTCCATTGCATGCATATACCACATCTTCTTTATCCATTTGTTCCTTGATGGGCATCTAGGTTGCTTCCAAGTCTTGGCTATTGTGAATAATGCTGCAATGAAAATAGGGGTGCATGTATCTTTGTGCATTTGTATCTTCAAGTTCATTGGATAAACACCCAGCAGTGGACCAGATGGATCGTATAGTAGTTCTATTCTTAATTTTCTGAGGAAGCTCTATACAGTTTTCCGTAGTGGCTGCACCACTTTGCATTCTCACCAGCGGTGTACAAGCATTCCCTTTTCTCCATATCTTCTGCAACACTTGTTGTTTCCTGTCTTGTTAATTATAACCAGTCTGAGGGGTGTGAGGTGATATCTCCTGGCTTTGATTTGCATTTCCCTGATATTTGGTGATGTTGAACATCTTTTCATGTGCCTATTGGCCACCTGTATATCTTCCTTGGAGAAATGTGTGTTCAGATCTTTTGCCCATTTTTTAATTGCGTTGTTTGTTTTTTTGTTTTTGAGATGTATGATATGAGTTCTTTATATATTTTGGATATTAACCCCTTATCAGATATGTGGTTTGCAAATATCTTCTCCCAATTGTTGGGTTGTCTTTTCGTTTTGTTGATGGTTTCCTTTGCTGTGTAGAAGCTTTTTAGTTTGATGTAGTCCCATTTGCTTATTTTTTCTATTGTTTCTCTTGCCCAGTCAGACATAATACTTGAAAATATGCTGCTCAGACCAGTGTTGAAGAGCATACTGCTTATGTTTTCTTCTAGAAGTTTATGATTTTAGGTCTTACATTCAAGTCTTTAATCCATGTTGAGTTAATTTTTGTGTATGGTGTAAGATAATGGTCTACTTTCATTCTTTTGCATGTGGTTGTCCAGTTTTCCCAACACCGTTTATTGAAGAGACTTTACTTTCTCCATTCCATGTTCCTGGGTCCTTCGAAAATTAGCTATCTGTAGATGTGTGGTTTTATTTCTGGGCTTTCAATTCTGTTCCATTGATTTGTGTGTCTCTTTTTGTGCCAATACCATGCTGTTTTGATTGCTGTAGATTTGCAGTATATTTTGAATTAGGGAGTGTGTTATCTCCAGATTTGTTCTTTTTTCTCAGGATTTCTTTGGCTTTTGGGGTCTTTTGTTGTTCCCTATAAATTTTACTAATCTTTGTTCTATTTCTGAGAAAAATGTCATTGAAACTTTGATAGGGATTGCATTGAATCTGTAGATTGCTTTAGGAAGTATGGACATTTTAACTACGTTAATTCTTCCAATCCAAGAGCATGGCATATCTTTTGATTTCTTTGTGTCTTCATTTTCTTTCAACAATGTTTTATAGTTTCCAGCATACAAGTCCTTCATCTCTTTGGTTAAGTTTAGTCCTAGGTATTTTATTATTTTTGTTGCAATTGTAAATGGGATTGTATTCTTAATTTCTCTTTCTGCTACTTCATTGTTAGTGTATAGAAACGCAGCTGATTTTTGTATGTTGACTTTGAATCCTGCAACTTTACTGTTTTCATTTATTCTAAAAAATTTTTGGTGGATTCTTTAGGGTTTTCTATATATAAAATCATGTCATCTGCAAATAGTGACAGTTTGGCTTTTTCCTTTCCAATTTGCATCCGTTTTATTTCTTTCTCTTGCCTGATTGCTCTGGCTAGGGCTTCCAAAACTATGCTAATAAGAATCTATACATGCCATCATCTTTTTTTTTTTTGAGGAAGATTAGCCCTGAGCTAACTGCTGCCAATCCTCCTGTTTTTGCTGAGGAACTGGCCCTGAGCTAACATCTGTGCCCATCTTCCTCTACTTTATACGTGGGACGCCCACCACAGCCTGGCTTGTCAAGCGGTGCCGTGTCTGCACCCAGGATCGGAACCAGTGAACCCCGGGCTGCTGAGAAGTGGAATGTGCCAACTTAACCACCGGGCCACCAGACCGACTCTCAAAACTATGCTAATAAGAGTGGTGAAAGCATTCTTGTCTGGTTCCTGTTCTTAAAGGGATAGCTGTCAGTTTTTTTCCATTGAGTATGATGTTAGCTGTGGGTTTGTCATATATAGACTTTATTATGTTGAAGTACTTTCCTTCTATACCCATTTTATTCAGAGTTTTTATCATAAGTGGATGCTGTATCTTGTCAAATGCTTTCTCTGTATCTATTGAGATGACCATGTGATTTTTATTCTTCATTTTGTTAATGTGGTGTATCACATTGATTGATTTGCGGATGTTGAACCACCCCTGCATCCTTGGAATAAATCCGGCTAAATCATGGCATATGACCTTTTTTTCCTTTTTTTTGAGGAGGATTAGCCCTGAGCTAACATCTGCTGCCAATCCTCCTCTTTTTGCTGAGGAAGACCGGCCCTGAGCTAACATCCATGCCTATCTTCCTCTACTTTATACGTGGGACGCCTACCACAGCATGGCTTGCCAAGCACTGCCATGTCCGCACCTGGGATCCGAACCAGTGAACCCTGGGCCACTGAAGCGGAACGTCTGAACTTAACTGCTGCGCCACCAGCCCAGCCCCCTATGATCTTTTTAATATATTCAGTTTGCTAGTATTTTGAGGATTTTTGCATCCATGTTCATCAGTGATATTGGCCTGTAATTCTCTTTATGTGTGTTGTCCTTGTCTGGTTTTGGTATCAGGTTAATGTTGGATGTGTAGAAGGAGTCAGGAATCTTCCCCTCCTCTTCAATTTTTTGGAAGCGTTTGAGGATAGGTATTAAGTCTTCTTTGAGTGACAGAATTCACCAGGGAAGCCGTCTGTCCTGGACACATATTTTGGGAAGTTTTTGATTACTGTTTCAATCTCATTACTGGTGATTGATCTATTCAAATTCTCTATTTCTTATTGATTCAGTTTCAGAAGGTTGTATGATTCTAAGAATTTATCCATTTCTTCTAGATGATCCAATTTGTTGGCATATAGTTTTTATAGTATTCTCTTGTAATCTTTTGTATTTCTGAGGTGTTTGTTGTAATTTCTCCTCTTTTCGTTTCTGATTTTATTCATTTGAGCCTTTCTTTTTTCTTGGTAGTTTGGTAAAGGTTTCTCAATTTTGTTTATCTTTTCAAAGAAGCAGCTCTTAGTTTCATTGATGTTTTTCCTCTTTCTCTTAGTATCTATTTGATTTATTTTTGCTCTATTTTTATTATTTCCTTCCTTCTACTGACTTTGGGTTTTGTTCTTTTTTTTTCTAGTTCTTTTAGGTACACTGTTAGATTGTTTGAGACTTTTTTTGTTTGTGAAGGTAGGCCTGTATTGCTATAAACTTCCCTCTTAGAACTGCTTTTGCTGTATCCTATAAATTTTGGTGTGTTGTATTTTGTTTTTGATTTGTCTCCAGGTAGTTTTTGATACTTCCTTTGATTTCTTCATTGATCCAATGGTTGTTCAGTAGCATTTTGTTTAATCTCCACATATTTGGCTTTTCCAATTTTCTTCCTGTAGGTGATTTCTAGTTTCATGCCATTGTGGTCAGAAAAGATGTTTGGTGTTATTTCAGTGTTCTTAAATGTGTTGAGACTTGTTTTGTGGCCCAGTATGTGATCTATGCTGGAGAATGTTCCATGTGCATTTGAAAAGAATGTATTCTGTGGTTTTTGGATGGCATGTTCTGTATATACCTACTAAGTCCATCTGGTCTAATGTGTTAAGGCCAGTGTTTCCTTATGAATCTTCTGTTTGGATGATCTATCCATTGGTGTAAGTGGAATGTTAAAGTCCGCTACTATTATTGTATTACTGTCTGTTTCTCCTCTTATATCTGTTAATAATTGCTTTATATATTTAGGTGCTCCTATGTTGAGTGCATGGCTGTTTACAAGTGTTATATCCTCTTGTTGGATTGTTCTCTTTATCATTATGTAGTGCCCTTCTTTGTCTCTTGTTAGTTTTGTTTTAAAGTCTGTTTTGTCTGATATAAGTATTTGTGCCCCAGCTTTCTTTTCATTGCCGTTTACATGGAGTATCTTTTTCCATCCCTTTGCTTTCATTTTGTGAGTGTTTTTGCATCTGAAGTATGTCTCTTTTATGCAGCATATGTATGAGTCTTGTTTTTTAATCCAGTCAGCCACCCTCTGTCTTTTGATTAGCACATTTAGCCCATTGATGTTTAAAGTAGCTGTTGATAAGTGTGTACTGATTGCCATTTTGTTACTCTTTTTCTAGGTGTTTTAGTAATTCTTCTCTATTCCTTTCTTCTTCTCTTGCTCTTTTTCCTTGTTGTTTGATAGCATTCTTTAGTACTATGTTTGAGTTCCTTTCTCTTAGTTTTTTGTGTATTTATTATAGGTTTCTGGTTAGGGGGATTGCCATGAAGTTCGTATATAATAGCCTATGTATATAGCAGTCTGTATTAAATTGATGGTCTCTTAAGTTTGACCTCTTGCTAAAAGCTCTACTCTTTTACTGCCCTCCTCCCACATTATGTGTTTTTGATATCATATTTATCCTCTTTTTTTGGTGTGTGTATCTGTTAACCTCTTATCTTGGAAATAGATAATTTTAGTACTTTTGTCTTTTGACCTTCATGTTAGTTTCATAGGTGGTTGATCTGCTATCTTTACTGTATATTTGCCTTTACCAGTGATTTTATTGTTTCTTGATAATTTTCTTATTCCTATTTGTGTTTTTTTTTTTTTTTCTATTTAGATAAGTCCCTTTAGCATTTCTTGGAAGGCTGATTTATTGGTGATAAACTCCTTTAGTTTTTGCTTGTCTGGGAAACTCTCTCTTCTTCCATTGAATGATAACCTTGCCTAGTAGAGTATTCCTGGCTGTAGGTCTTTGTCCTTTCAGTATTTTAAATATATTGTGCCACTCCCCTCTAGTCTGTAAGGTTTCTGCTGAGAAGTCAGCTGATAGCCTTAGGGGGTTTCCTTTGTATATAACTTGTTGCCTTTCTCTTAGACTTTTAGGATTCTCTCTGTCTTTGGTTCTTAACATTTTAATTATATCATGTCTTGGTGTGGGCCTCTTTGGGTTCATCTTGTGTGGTGCTCTCTATGCTTCCTATACCTGGATGTCTGTTTTCTTCCTTAGGTTAGGAAATTTTTCAGCTATTATTTCTTTGAATAGGTTCTGGCCTTCTGTGTCTCTCTCTTCTCCTTCTGGGACACCTGTATGATGGATGTTAGTGTGTTTGATATTGTCTCACAGGTCCCTTAGGCTGTTCTCATTCTTTTTAATTCTTTTTTTCTTTTTTCTGTTCAGTTTGGGTGATTTCCTGTAGTCTTTCACCCAGCCCATTGATCCGTTTTTCTGTATCATCTACTCTGCTATTGATTCTCTCTAGTGAATTTTTCATTTCCATTTTTGTAGTTTTCATTTCTGATTGGTGTTTTTTTATTTTCCAATTCCTTGTTCTCACTGTATTCATCCATTCTTCTTCCAAGATCAGTGAGCATCCTTATGACTATTAGTTTGTACTCTTTACCAGGTAGATTGTTTATCTCTGTTTTGTTTAGTTCTTTTTCTGAGGATTTTTGACCTCTTCCCTTGCTTGGAACCTATTCCTTTATCTCCTCATTTTGCTTATTTCTCTGTGTTTGTATCTATGTATTAGGTAGATCAGCTACATTCTCTGATCTTGGAGAAGTGGCCTTATGTAAGAGATGCCCTATGAGGCCCAGTAGTGTACTTCTTTCTTTTCACCAGTTCCAAATGTTCTAGGAGTGTCCCCTGTGTGAGCTCCATGTGTCCTTCTCTTGTGGCGGGGTTGCTCTTACTGCAGGTGCGTGGGAAGGCTAGGCAGTCCCCCTGGCTGGCTGGTTGTAAGCCTCAGCTGCATGAGGCTGTTATGGTCACTTTCGTCACTTTATTGGGCGGAGGAGACCCAGCACAGTTGGCTGCAAGGTCTTATAACACATTCCTGCTGCAGTTCTTCTGTTAAGTGAGTAGGCCCCCAACGTGGCTGGTTGCTAGGCTCGGGGCTTCACAATTGCTGTAGACCTCTGTGCTGCAAGGCTGTTGTCAGCTGTCTCAGGATTGCAGCTAGGTGGGGCTGACCCCAGACCTGGCCCCACACAGTTGTTTCAGGCTTTGGAAGGTGGGGCAGATTCTCTCTATGGCTCTTTGAGAAGCACAAGTCTGCAGCTGACAAGCCTCACTGCCTGCAGGCCCACACACCCCATCCACACAGTCCTGCCCCTTGCACATGCCCTGCCCCACTGAAGCAGACCCACTTGCTCTGCTGCAGAGCCCCCTCACACTCCTCCAACACAGGCCTGCCCCTCATGCACGCCCTGCCCTGCAAAGGCGTCCCACTGGCCCCACTGCAGAGGTCCCACACACTGTGCCTATGTGGTCCAACAAGTTGCTGGAGATCTTGCTGTTGGGTGGGGCCAGTCCCTAGGGCAGGCTGCCTGCCCTGGCTGAGCTGGATTAAATAGGTGCTCTAGTGCGCAGGGCAAACCCTGTGCTAACAGGCCGGGGAAGGAGCTCCAAGGGTGTCTGGTGGTGTCTGTGTGAGCACGCCTGTACTAGGTCACAATAATGGCTGCTGCCAGTGTCTCAGTCCCTGGGGAAGTGGTCCTAGCCACCTCCTTCCTCCCTGAGATGCACCCAGAGCCTGTCAAGTGAGTCTCTTTTCACCAAGGGACTGTGCACCTTTCTTTCTGATGATTTTAGGTTGCTTTCCAAAATGGGTGAATTTGTGCATGGGCTTTTTAGGGCAGGCTTTTCTTTCTCTTATGTTTGATAGCTTTTCTGGGGGTATTTTCCATTGTTGTTAATAGCCAGCAGAGCCAGATACTGTGTTGCTCATCTCGGTTGTGCTGAGTTCAAACGCTTATTGTGGCATAGTTCGCTGACTCAGATCTCTCACTCCTCCAGGGAAGGCTTTGCACCTTTAAGATTGCTCCCAGCCATGAAGCACTGTGGCTAGAGTGTGTATTTTTCCTCCCCAAAAAGCTATTTCTGCGTCTTCCACCCTGGTCAGCACTGTCCCTTATTGTGGGGGTTCTTTTTATCCAGTTTTCAGTCCTCTCTTGGGGGTAATTGTTCCAAGGTTAGTTGTAAATTTGTTGTGTCCATGGGAGGAGGTGAGTTCAGAGTCCCCTTATTCTGCCATATTCCCAGCAATCTCTCCTACTATTTTTAAATTTCTCCAGGAGAAGAATTGTGTGTTATATATTTTTTGGTAATTCTCCACAATGCAGTGCAATCAGTGCTTTGTTGTAGTAGGTAGACACTTTGAGCTTCTTTGTCAATTTGGCCATTTAACAGATGTTTATCCAATGCTTACTTTGTTCTAGAGGCTGAAGATACAGAGTTTGGTAAAGTAGGGACTTTGCCTTAAGGCTGCTTAGACTTTAATAGGAGATTCAGAAAATAAACCAATTATAGTACCATGTTTCATTCATACTTTGAAATTGTCTTTGAGAGGGCCAGAACTCTACCTCTGATAGAGAAGACTTTTGTACTCGATCTGAGAATGGAGTACATTCTAACATTTGTAGAGTGTCTAAGGGCTTCTCTATCAGTTTATTCTCATTCAACATAATCTGTCAACAATAAATCCTTCAACGTAAACATCATGATTATTTTAAATGTGAGGAAACTGTCTTAGACCAGTTGTATAATTTATTGAAGATCACTTAGCTAAGAAGTTCTAGAGCTGGGATTCTAACTAAAGTTCTTTCTTTTATATCAGGGTTTCTAAATTTAGCGCTATTGACATTTTGGTCAGGTAATTCTTTGTTGTAGGGGACTGACCTGTGCATTGTAGGATGTTTATCAGTATTCCTGACTCTATCCCGGGCCGGGAGTAGGGTGAAGGAAGGAGTCCCTTAGGGCACAAAATTTAAGGAGTCACTTTCAGCATCTTTTAAGTGCTGACCAGGCATTTAATCCTCCCAAAATCTGAGTAAGCCCTGTTGCTTCTAGGTTTTGATTCAGTATTCTCTGGTAATGATATGAGGACTGAATCCCCTAGGCATTTTTTGGATGTTCCTTGGGAGCTGAAGAGCCGTCATGAGCAGGGGCTTCTTGCGTCTTTTGTCTCTCTCATCCCAGAATATATACTCTTGGGCAAAAGTGACTAATAAGAAGTCTTACATCTAAGTAAACACCTTTAAATGTTACAGAGCTTAGAACTTTCAGGTGATAAGTTACAGAACAAAGAAACCAGTTGCTTCAAACTAATGAAAACTTAGAGCAAAAACT
This sequence comes from Equus quagga, assembly GCF_021613505.1. NCBI lineage: Eukaryota > Metazoa > Chordata > Mammalia > Perissodactyla > Equidae > Equus > Equus quagga. The sequence goes on along the minus strand of NC_060267.1, from coordinate 1,674,124 downwards.
ATACATTGAATATACGTAGCTTAATTTATTTTGTGCCTGGTGGCCTAGCACTTACCTGCTAGTATTGATTTTATACCATTAGAAATTCTATTAGTTATTTTCTCATGTCTCTGCTTCAATGTAAGTATATCGTTGTTGTGTGGATACTTCCATTAATATCTTTCAGTCACCTGGACTGTAGCTTGCATGCTGAACACAATCCAGGTTGTTTGTGTAGTTCTTTAGAATGGCGTCTTTCAAAAATGGAGTTTGTAATAAAAACCTGAGTTTTAGGAGTATTGAGAAACAGTGCTTAACAGAATTATTAATAGTATTCCAGATTTGGAATCTTAAGTAGTTTTAACTTACATTTAACTTTCTGATAAAGCATTAATATTCGATTCATGATAATAGTATTTTTCCCCTTATTTTTATATTGATAGGATTGGGGCTAGATGATAGAAGCCCCTGAAAAGCTGGTAGAGTAGGCAACTCTTAATATTATAGGCAGTAAAGAGTCATTAAAGATGGTTGCATAGAAGAGTAATTGAATAAAGTAGCTTTTCAGAAATATTATTCTGGCACCTAGGTATATAATGTATTGGACAGTGACATTCAAAAAGGTCAGTTTAGAGGCCAGGCAGGAGGACATAATGAGAGTCTTGTCTGAACTAATATGCTTGAATAGGAATGGAGAAATGAGTCTGGATGGGAACATTTTTTGCAGTGTATTTTTGTTGATTATGAAAGTATAGAAAACGTACAAAATACAGAAAAATGTGAAGAATATGGTACCTATTCTTATTTCTACCGTTTAGGAATATAACCGCTGTTAATATTCTTGAGCCTTCCTTTTCAAGTCTGTCCCATCTTATGTCCTCTCACTCCCCCGCCCCCGCCAGTTTTGGAGAAAGAGTCCACAAGGCTACATCTCTCTTCTCACAGATTATGAAGTTTTTAAAGAAATGGCTTTCTAAAATGACACAATTTATGGTAGCAGGAAACCAACAGGTGTTTTTTAGAATGAATGAATTGGTAACTGCTAGAATTCAATGAATAGAGAGGGATGAGTCAATGATAATGCCTAGGTTATGAGATTTGTGTGAATGGTAGTGAAGGAGAATTAGGCTAGCTTTTGATGGTGAGGTTGGAAGTGGAGGTGGTGGTGATCTAGAAGAGAATGAGTTTTATTTGGAGGTGTTAAATTAGATGTGCTGGTACAATATCCTGAGTTGAAAATCGGGAGCTTAGCTGAGAATTTGGGGTCATTACAGAAGAGAGAAAATGGGGAGAAAGTATTGGGTTTAGAAAAACCCACAGTTCTGGTCAGAGCGGTATTTCTGACGCTTTTTTTTTTTAAACAATTTTATTTTTCCTTTTTCTCCCAAAGCTCCCTGGTACATAGTTATGTATTTTTGCTTGTGGGTCCTTCTAGTTGTGGCATGTGGGATGCTGCCTCAGCATGGCTTGATGAGTAGTACCATGTCTGTGCCCAGGATTCAAACCGGGGAAACCCTGGGCTGCTGAAGCAGAGCGTGCGAGCTTAACCACTCAGCCATGGGGCCGGCCCCAACGAAACTACCAGGAGTAGGGTGACACATTATTTTTCTGAGGACCACTCTGAAATGCAGTTATTTCCTTAATATCTTTCTTTAAATGACCCTTTTACTTAAACACATGTATTTTAAAGGGAAACTTTGTATTGGTACTCTAAATGGCAAACTAATGTCACTTGCTTTAAATAGTTGGCAATGGAAAAATTAAAGGAATGACAATAAAATAATGGTATTAAATTTTAGCTAGATACTGTTGCCTGCTAAATCCTCTGAGCCTGAGTGTACTTAGTTTAAATAAAAAACTAAAATGATGGGACCGGCCCAATGGCTTAGTGGTTAAGTTCGCACGCTCTGCTTTGGCGGCCCAGGGTTTCGCCAGTTCGAATCCTGGGCGCGGACATGGCACCACTCATCAGGCCATGCTGAGGCGGCGTCCCACATACCACAACTAGAAGGACCCACAACTAAAAATACACAACTATGTACCGGGGGACTTTGGAGAGAAAAAGTAAAAAAAATAAAATCTTTATAAAAAAATAAATGAATGAAATGAAAAAGCCGTAAGACTTTGTAATTTGAAAGGCTTGAGAGCTTGACAAGCCAATAGTTTCTCAGGACATGATTCATAATTATATATGTGCCACCTAAAGTGGGTGTACATTTCGTGCTTTGGAAAATAACTGCGGCATGGCCGAGGAAGAGGGATCTGCTGTGGAAATAGAGGCAGCTAGTGATCAGACCAGTGAGAACCAGAAGAGAGCATTGATGTCCTCACAGTCTTCGGGACGTAGGACTTTCAGAAAGGTATGTGTGGTGCTGTTGAAAATCCACAGAAAGGTTTGTGATTACTTGCATAGCAAGATGGGATACTGTTTATTAATATACACCGAGAAGACTCCGTTCTGGTGATTCTTATATATTTGGATTCAGGCAATTCCCATTGATCAGCGCATAGGAATTGATAAATACTTTCTTGGCATGTTAGTGAGTTTTATCTGGAATATAAATGAGTGAAGGGAAATGTGGAAAAGGCACAAGATAATGATGAGGAAAATACATTCCTGGCTCTCAAAATAACTATTAGAACATTCTTTTGGTCATGTTCTTATTCTTATGATTGAGATTTAGCAGAACTAGTTAATTCAATAAATAAAGTTTGTAGGTCCAGGCATAAACATGAATTAGGCTGCCAAATAGGGACAAATACACACACAGACAATTACTGTTTCTCTAAAGGAGAAAGTCCGCCCGCCCCTCCTCCCCCCTTTTGGATCCTGCTTTGAGGAAGTCTGATTGTAGATCTTCATAGGAATAGGGAATAATTTTGAAGAGTAGTTATTATGCAGAGTTTTTGTCTCTGAGTCATACTCCAGGGTATGAACCAGCACTGGTCACAGATCTGAATTTCTTGTTACTTTTGGTGGGTGGGTATGGAGATAAATGAATGTATTAACAGTGTACTTGTATTTTTGTTATCCTTAAATGATAATTTATTTGTCCCTGAACTCTGAACATATTTTAGAAGTTCTTTGAATTTATGGTGATAAAAATCATTTTGCTTTTCTGTGAATTACCCACAATAGGACTTTGTTGTTCTCTGTGTTATAAAATTCATTTTAAAGAATATTTAAGTAGAACATGTGCTTTTCATACTTTATTTTCAAGCTGAATTTAGGTGGTCCCAATTTAAGATTAACCTTTTCCAATTAAAAAAAGACTTGTTTAGGAATTGCAGTACTTACCAAAAAAACCCCATTAAATTGCTACATATGATGATTCAGCCTCTATCCTTCCCTCTTTTTTAAAGAATGAGACAAAATATAAACAGATGAAATACATAGTAGTGGTTGCCAGGCCACAAAACCCTGTAATGTACCTGAAGTACAGTGCTGCATTTCTTAACCACCGTTTGTAACAGTGATTCTGTGGGGCAGAAAGGCATTCCTGACTCCCACGTAACCAACCAACAAGTCGTGTTTGGAATGTACCATGTTTAAGTTGGGAACTGCTGTAGAAGTAATTGATTCTGGCAGAAAAGAGATGTGTTAAAAGAGAATTGGGTCTCTTTTGCTGTCACCTTCTCTTGAAGGTGCCTGAGTCTGTAGTCTATCTAGTAGAGGTTTAATTACTAATATCTTTTGTATTAGAGATTTAAAACTTAATTTGAGCAACATTTGATTTAGTACAACAAAGAAACTAGATGTAAATGTGATCCGCTCTGTAGAAATAAGCTCTGCTGCTCATCCGGAGATTTTTCTGGATCTGGGTTTCTTTGAACATAATTAGGATTCTTTAACTCTGGCCCTGCAGGGTGTGGGGTAGTTCTGTGGAAAGAAGCGAGGACTTGAATTGGCTCCATCAACTGAAAGTAAATTCCTCATCTTAATCAGTTTTAGGTTGTGATTTCTTCTCTATCATATTGTTTACTAAAATGCCATTCTGTTATTGTTGACATGCTTACCATGCTACAAGTGTTCTCTAATGCGTTGTGGCATCAGTGTCAGCATCTCTAAAAGCATGTATGGAACAACTGTGGATGGAGAAACATACATACAGGTTTCCCTTGCTATCTGAAAGTAGGGCATTCCTATGAAACTTCCAGAAGCTGAAATGGTGTAAAGCGAAGAAGCAATTACCATTAATTTGTATGGGAAAAATTTTTGAGTGGTCCCAGACCCAAAAAATAACCTCCCCAAATAAATTGAAATGAAGTGCAGGTGCTCACAGACAGAGTTGAAAGCTGTGGCGGCTGGATGCTGAGATGCTGCGGTCAGCCCCTGGGAAGGAGCTTGAGGGCGCGCACTCTGCTCTGGGTGTGCTCTACCTCCAGAATGGCTCTCTCACTGCAGAAAAACGCTGTACACTCTTTTCACTTTTCACATAAAAGCAAAAGGCCTCTTTGGATTTCTCTCAGTTAGTTAAAACAGGTACATACTAATGTAGGTCTTTTTGTAAAAGCAAAGTGGTATAAAGCGCACTTTCAGATAGCAGGATAACCTGTATCTGTTTTGTATTAAAGGAAAATTATTTGTTAGGATGGGCTTGTTGCATGCAGCATGTCCAACTGATAATGTCGTTATTTCAGTTCCCTATTCTAAGAGACCTCATATGTGGAATAATTTACTGTGATGGTTGGTTGTTCAGGAAATATTTATTGCATGCCTCTGTGCCTGGCATTTTTTAAGGTACTGAGTATTCAGCAGAGAATTAGAGACATATCCCTGTTCCTTGGAGCTTCCTTTCCAGTAGGTGAAACAGACAGCAAACAAATTAATACATACAGTCTGGTAATGATAAATGTGAAGGAATGAAAGCAGGGCAGTTTCCAAGCATGTTCCCCATTATGGTGACCCTTCTTTAGTTTTCAGGGCAAATTTACATTCTGTGTCAGGTCTTCCTGCTGTGGTATTGCTGTTGCTAACAGGAAACCTACTGCTGCATAGCAGCCCCCATCCTTTGTCTCCAAGGAGTCCCTATCTCTGTGTAACAAATTACCATAAACTCAGTGGCTTAAAACAGCGCCCACTGATTAGCTCACAGTTCTCTGTGTCAGAAGTCTGGGCAGTGTGGCTGGGTTCTCTGCTCAGGATATCAGAAGGCAGAAATCAAGGTGTCACATGGATGGGGTTCTTGTCTGGAGGCTCTTCTGGAGCTCCAGTTGTTGGCAGGACTCAGTTCTTAGCTGAGATCTTGTTTCCTTGCTGGCTGTCAACTAGGAGCGACTCTCAGCTCATAGATAGTGCCTGTATTCTTTGCCACATGGCTTCATCTTTAAAGCCAGCTATGGAGAATATCCCTCGTGTCCAGTCTCTCTCACCCTCCAGTGTCCCTTGACTTCTTGTCTCTTATTTCTAGCCCCAGACTTAAAGGGTTTATGTGGTTAGTTCACCCCTACCTGGATGATCTCCCTTTCTCAAAGTCAGCTTTCTTAGAGTTAACCTAATCGTGGGAGTGAAATCCCATCATATTCACAGTGCCAGTGATTCTGCAGGGTGTGTACATCAGGAAGCAAAGATCTTGGATTTTACGATTCTGCCTACCACAGACAGTCCTCACTGCACGGCTGTTGCTGTGTTGCAGTTGCCTCTCGTGTGTGAAGAGGAGCATCAGCAGTCGTCCCTAGGACGTTCATGTCTGGCCAAAGATCATGGGCTTTTGCGGTGATGGGAATGGACTTCTCTTTGGGCTGCTAAGAGGAGTTTGGGCAGAAGTTGTTAGTAGGAAGTGGTCGAAGTGGTGGAGCAGCGTCTCTCCATCCATTTTCCTCCTCAGTGCTCAGAGTGACATGGGAATGGTGGCTCAGGGGAGAAAGCAGAGTGGAATGGGAGGTTCTTGGTCCTCCTTCACCCCTGGGGCTCAGAGGTTAGCTGTTTTATAGAAATGAGAACGCCAAGGGCTTTTTTCCCCCCAAAGGAAAATTAGTATTAGTTAATTGTTTTTACAAGATTTTTTAAATACAAAACTTTTAAGGGAATTTAAAGCATAGATCTGGGAGACTGGAGTGAGAGTTTATTTAGGAAGACTAATGAAACAAAGTGTAACTTATAGAGGAGAATAACCTAAGTCTACTCTGTTAGCAATTGCACCCCATTATAAGATATATATTTTTTCAGATAGGAAGATTCTTAGAATGTAATAATGTCCTTTTTGTTTAAAATGCATATTATCATAACCCTGAAAACACACATTTAACTTTCCTTCACCCTCAAAGTAGAAACACAGAGCCTGGTGGGAGTAAATGGACTATAGTTCCAATTCCACACTTCTTAAGTTGCTCCCAATTGTGCATCTGGGTGTAGGAATCTTCTAATTCGAAGCATGTTTCCACTTGCCTTTCGTAAAGAGTACTGGATATCACATGGTACCTATCGTTACCAGTGAGGACACAGAAGCAAAGGAAGCGTCAACCTTCTTTTGTAGTAGAGGTTTTTGGCTTATTTATTGGAGTATGTTTCTGGGGGAATATTTCTGTGCTTTTTCAGTGGTGGGAAAGTAGGATTCACTGTGTAGCTAACCTTGGAAAACTAATTCCATAAAATGAAGGATATACATAATATGAATTAATCTCTTTAGTGGTAGGGTTTAGTGATAAATAAGTACTAAGACTGTATTCTCGTATTAGGGAAAATGCAAATCCGTTGTATCGATGAACAATGTATTCCATAAGTTTTGATTTCTACTTTAAAATACACAGGTGGTCTTAGTTACATATGAACAAGAATGCTGCTTGAAGGACTTGTAGTGGAGCACAAAAGTTCGATTAGATGTGCAGCTACGTTTCTACCAATAACTCGACATTTTGAGGATAGGTAGCATCCCATTTCCAATTTGAGATTAGGTACAAAAATATCCTAGGGTTGAGGATAGGCATAGTAAATTGCATCAAGAAAAACCTGTCCTGTGTATATGGTGGAGGATGTCTTCATCGAGAGTGCGTGGAAAAATGTGGTATAAGCTCTTTAGCATAGTAGATGGAACCTCATATTTTATGATGATTACTCTGTATGATTAATTTTCAATACAAATTCCAAAAACGTTTTTGCACGTGAGTTCCTTGTCTTTTTTTTTCTGTTTTCCTCTTTGGTTAATTAGAATCCCCCTCCTTCTCCTGTTCCTGGAGTGTTTCATTAATTTTTATTCTCTTGTTTTTATCTTCATATTTTCTTTAATTAATGTTTTTATACTACTATAACCTAAAATTTTCTCTTAGGGCTTTTAAAAATTATGAGACAGTAAAGTTGTCTTCAGATGTCTTTTACTTTCACCCTCACACTGTTTGAGTTGGCTTTTAGGGCATGCTTATTTTGCATGAATTTCTCCTTGTGGAGAAGAGTCACTTCTAGCATTAACACTTCTGGGAATTGTTTCAAAATTTAGTTTATTGTCTTAATAAGACTTCCAGAAGTCTGGATTTGGTCCTATATTCCCAAAGAATATATTTGATGTTGTAGTTTTAATTGGGTTCTATAAATTTTGGTTTGATCCCAGATCCCTCATAAAATTATAATTAACTTTTAGTCTTCTTTCTAGTGTATCCAATATTTTAGAATGGAACTGCAAATACAGTTATGCTGAGAAATTTGGGAAATACTGATAGGTACTCTTTAGGGGAAATTATTTTAATAAGATGTTATTATTATTAATAACTATTAAATATGTTTAAGGCGACTTTAATAAATGTTAATGCTGTATTCAGCTATTGGATAAAACTTTGTGGTGGCAGCAATAAAAAATTGGATGACTTACCTTTTGGTAAGTATGGAAATTTGTATAGACTTTTACAGTTATCAGTGAAGTATAACCCAGTTAAATGATGTCTAACTCTGTCCATTAGGGTGTATTTTGTTGGTCGAATATTTAACTAGTCTGATGTATGATCATTGAAACAGACTAATAATTTAATACATAGTAGTCCGTGTTTTGTCTGTTTGTGTGTGCACATCTGCATGAGCTGATAACATTTTCAGAAAATTAAAAATAATAAGTTCCTGAATGGCTAATGAAGTACTTTAGTGAGTGTTACCATTCATTATTGAGTTTATGAATATGATTGATAAAAGTTTAAATGTTAGTCTGAGACGGATATAATTAGGAAGATGCGCGCTAAAATTCACATAACACATCCAAAGGTAAGTAGACATTATGTTCCATCCACAACTACATGGCTGCTTAGTGGTGTGAGTAAGAACATGGATTTTGGAGTCAGGTTACCTGAGTTTGAATCCTGGCTCTACCGCTTGCTTAGCTGTGTGACTTGGGTAGGTGAGTTAATCTCTGTGCCTCAGTTTCTCCATCTAAAAAATGGGGATAGTATGGTCCCTATGTCATAAGGTTGTTATGAAGATTAAATAAATTATAAAGTGCTTAGAACTGTTACTGGCACACATAGTAAGCACTATACAAATGTTAGTTAAATAAATATGACTTTAAATTACTGTTTATAGAACAATTCATGGGTTGTTTTGGTCATTTACCGGAATCAGAGGAGCCTCCAACCTCTCTGTGTTGCAGGCTTCTTCAAATGTTTACCAGTTCCGTAGACTTACTGCCACTACCATCAGCTGCCCCACCTCTGTTTCTGTTTCTGCTACAACTGCTGCTTCCGTTTCATCACCACCGTCATTACCAGAGACTGCCAAATAAGGTGGTTTCCTAGAGATGTCTTTGGAGGCTGAAAACGGCAAGTTGAAATGCTAGATGAAGGGGGTCGCTCAACTAGGAATAGTATAGTGTCAGAGCTGGGATGAGGACTCTGGTCCTCCACTCCAAGTGCACTGCTTTTTGTCCTCTGCCACAGCTATGTTAGAAGGCTGAAGTTTGTCTCTGGCTCTTTTGTGCCTCCATTCGAAACTCCTTTTCCCTGCTTCTTCCAGTCACACGTAAACACATGTAAAAATATTGGAAGGAAACTTAGTTACCCCCTTCAGTATGCTAAGTAAATGGGACCAGTTAATTCAGTACTGGATCTGTATGGAAGGGGAAGCAAGCACCTGCCTGCTGCTCAGGGGTGTTTTGGGTGGGGTGTAGTGGGAGGACATGAGAATCTTCAGTCTTTGGATGTGGGGAAACAAGAGACGAAGTGAGACAGTCTAAGGGACCCTGGCTCCCAGGTGCTGGACCAATGGGTGTTTGTCAGTGTGCGATGAGTATTAATCTCGTTTGGGGTATGCTAGTAAACATGGATACCATTTGTAGATGTGAAAAAGTTAATAAGATCTTAATAATTTAGAGAAGGGAAAAATTTAGGTGTAAAAAATAATATTAATTATGATTCTGAGAAAATTTGTAGTAAGTTTGTGACTAATAACCGTATGGCTTAACTGGTACATTTCATGAATGTGACTATTTTATAATGTTTCATTTACATGTATTAAGCATCTTTCTTTGATTTTCAGTCCCTGTTTATGTGGCTATCATCTTTACAACCAAAATAATTTAGATAAAACATTGAAAAAATTCGGTATGTGAATACCTTGGAACTACGACTTCAGCTCTGGAGTTTGCTGCTCGGCATCAGCCCCTCTTCTCTGATCATTGGAAAGGCCTTGTTGGCTAGAGGACGCGCTGCAGTAGTAACGTGTCTCGGTTCACTGGAAAGGCCATGGTTATGGTCATAAAAGTTTTGTGGTGTTAAGTGAGACCCATTTGGCTGTTGTGTATTACAGCATGCTTACTCAAAAATGGGCGTTTTTTTTTTCTTTTAAAATATAGTGGCTATAGATAGCATCCTAATATTTTTGGTTGTTATAGGAGAGAGAGGTTGATAATGAAGTAAGTCCAGTGTAAAATACTTAATGCATGAAGTAGTGTGTAGTATAATGGATAGATTACAGGACTGGGAATCAGGAAATCTCAGCTGTCCTTACAAAGGTTTATTGCTAAACAAAACTTTTTTGTCAGTCTCATTGCAGAAGTGGGTTTAAAATGCTCTTATTCTCCTTCAGAAATGGAATGAGGCTAATCAAAATAATGTGAACATTTATTGATATGTAAGATACGTAGTTGTTGGTTAAATTCTTTTTCTTCGTTTGTGGATAATTTCCCCTCTGTTTACTACTTCATTTATTTTCCCTTTTCTGAGTCAGTTCTCTTTCACATTACTTACCTTTTTTGTTTTTCATCTATTTGCCCCCAGTATTTCATTATGAAAAACTTGAAGTATACAGCAGAAGCTAGAGAGAGAGAGAGGCATTCATCTTCTCCCTTATTTCCTTAAATGCCTTTCTACTTCGTTGAGACCCTCTACTTCTTTGAGACTTCCTCTTTCAAGGTGACTATTATCTTCCTCTTCTCTAAATTGATAGTTATCCTTTATATTTTGTAGTTTCACTGCTTTATATTGTTCATGAGTTGTTTTCACGTCTTAGTTTTAGCAACCCTGCCGTGCACACTTTTTGCCTCTTCTGCTGAATCTCAGACTTGAGCGTAGGAGTCTTGTCTCAGATGCATGTCTCCCTCTCCTGTTCCTTGACATGTGGTGCTCAGTGATAAAGACTTGAGAGTTTCTTCCGTTGCTCTATCTCTGACTGTTTCTCTTTTGATTACATGGCTGTGCAATGGAAATAATATAACGTGATTTTAAGGCTCTGAAGCCTTTGTATAGTTGTTTATTTGTAAGTTTGTATGTAGTCAATACGTGAAATGGAGAAACTGTATGTTGTAGATTACCACAGTCCATTAGTACTGCTGGAAAAGCAGATCACGTCTTACAGTTTTTAGTCTTTGTATGAAAGGAAATTCATTAATTAAAAAAAAAATCAATAGATTCTGATGTAGTTGCTCATGATTTTAATCTTTTGCTTTGACGCATTTTTCTTTTTCTGGAATGAAGTTCTGGGTTTTGACTGTGTAGAAGAAATATGTTAATTAGATTATATTTGGTTGGTGAATTTGTGCCCACAAGAATGTGACTTTTAAAAAGTTGCAAGTAGCTACAGTTCTTGCAGATAAGATTGTTTCCTGTTTTCTTTTGCATATTTAGTACTTTGTATGTTTTTCCATGAGGTAGCCCTTCAGTTTGTCCATTTGTATCATTTGACATTCAGACTTAAATCTAAGTTCACCTGTACCATCTCTGGTGTTTGCAAATGCTAGCCGTGCAAAGACCCAAGATACAATGTACGCTTTTATAGAAATACATCTTCATAGAGGGAAAGGAATAAATAAAATGCTGTGTTTATGGAATGGTCTTAAACAGTTGGGTTTTACAATTGCTGTGTACCCAAAGTATTTCTCCAGAGAATTGCATGCTATATCAGCTCATGGATTGTGCTCTAAGAAAGGTATTTAATACTGTTGACCTCAATACTACTGAAAATTCTAAGAATTAACAGAAATCAGCATAATTTGAAAAAAGATACATACTCAATTTAGGCAATTTTCGATCTTTTTAATATCATGACAAAATCTGCTTTATCTTTTTAAATTAATTTTTTATTTTAATATTTAAGTGATATTTGTATATATGTAGTTTTAAAAGTGGAATAATATTTCAAGGCTTATAAAAAATGGCAGTTCCCCATCTCTCCCCTTTTCACCTCTAATTCCCAATCTTTAGAAGCAATCAATTTCAATTCTTTCAGCTATTTGTTCTGATATTTGCCTTTGTTTTTCTGACTCAGTTCTGCTCTGTGTTGCATTTTCATTTTAAAGATTTTTTTATTTTTTTCCTTTTTCTCCCCAAATCCCCCCAGTACATAGTTGTATATTCTTTGTTGTGGGTTCTTCTAGTTGTGGCATGTGGGATGCCGCCTCAGCGTGGTTTGATGAGCAGTGCCGTGTCCGCACCCAGGATTTGAACCAACGAAACACTGGGCCCGCCTGCAGCGGAGAGCGCGAACTTAACCACTCGGCCGTGGGGCCAGCCCTATGCATTTTCATTTTAGACAGTAGCTACTGACTTCCTTCTAAGAAAAATGAGGATTAGTCATCTTAATCTCTCTATGGCCTGCTGACATTTACATCTACTTCCCTTTCTCTCCTCCTCCTTTTATAGGATATCAGATGTTTTAGGTAAATTCTTTATTTAGTATTTAAATTATTATGACCATGCAAATATTTGTCACAGCTGTCACAAAATTCATTATGATTGGGGCTGGCCCGATGGTGCAACAGTTAAGTACCTTTCAGTGGCCCAGGGTTCACAGGTTCGGATCCCGGGTGCGGACATGGCACTGCTTGGCAAGCTATGCTGTGGTAGGCGTGCCACATATAAAGTAGAGGAAGATGGGCATGGATGTTAGCTCAGGGCCAGTCTTCCTCAGTGAAAAAGAGGAGGAATGGCAGCAGTTAGCTCAGGGCTAATCTTCCTAAAAAAAAAAAAAAATCATTATGATTGTATTTTCTTTCTTGTGCAACTGTTTTCCCACATAATTATCCAAGTTTTAAATTTTATATAGTTCGTGCCTATTATTAATTCATTTGCAGTTGTTTGACAAACCTGAAGCACCTTTCACTCAGGGTGGACCCATCAGGTCTCCTCTCCGTTCCATTTTCTGTTGGACACAGCTGTCTGCGTCCTGTTCAGAATGCAGACTCTCAGAATTCTCTCTGGTTTTCAGTAAGGCATTTTGTCTTGCTTTCAGGTGTGACTTGTGTTCCTAAGATCAGGGTCTCTGGTCCACCTCTCCAGAGATGCATCTCTAGACTTTCATCAGGGATGGGGAGAAGCTTGGTTTTTGGGGTAGGGCCTCTTAAATGAACTTTCCCTCAGTCATCTCGTTTGCAGCCTCACCCTGTGCTTTTGTCTTCATCATGCTTCCACTACCTGAATCTCTCCAGCATGAGTCCCCTTATTTCTTTTCTTTGTTGTGGTAATGTGGTAAAAGAAACATAACATAAAATTTAACATTGTAACTATTTTAAAGTGTCACAATTCAAGTGCATTGAGTATATTCACATTGTTGTGTAACTGTCACCTCTATCCATCAATCTACGGAACTTTTACGTTATCCTAAACTGACACTGTGTACCTGTTAAACAATAACTGCCTCTTTCTTCCTCCTCCCCAGCCCCTAGCCCCCATTATTCTACTTTCTTTCTTGATCAGTTTCCTTCTTGATGGCTTCTTCCTTTCAGGTTTGGGTTTCAGCTTTCTTGGTCTTGTTAGGTTATTTAATACTTTTTTCCCATTTCTAGCTTCCAAAATATTGATGGCATCCCTCATTTGCTATTGTCTCTTTCCCGATTCTCTTTATCTTTATGAGTTTTATACTTCTAAAAACTCCCTTAACTTTTTAAGGTGAGGTTTCAGGAAGGAGTCACAGTCAGTCATGCCTAACTGAAGGTCTGTTTTCTCCCTAAATTCCTTATTATTATTTTTTAAGTTTAGAGTTTTTTGAAATTAGGAATTTAAATACAGGTATTCCAGACAAATAAAGGCAGTTTTATAGCTATATTGGCTATAAAGTTAAGCTTGATAGATGGGCTCCTTCCTTATCACGGTTCCCATTGTCTTAGCAGGGTTTGATTCTTCAGACCTAGTGCGACCCCTCGGTCCCTTCTTCTCCCCCCCCAGCAAACCTAAGATGGGCCACTGTGCTAAGACATGTTCTGTGCCACTGTTCTCATAGTAGTGAGAACCTGGCCTTTGTGTGTGGGTGATTTTGGGAGACAGATTGTTATCTAGAAATTTCTGTGAAAGTTTGTTACTGAAGGTGCAGTTCAGGCATTTCCTCCTCAGTGCAGCTTCTGAGTGCCCTCGGCAGAGTTAATTACTCCTTCTGTGCCATTACACCTGTGAATAATTCTGTTTTATTCTAACTATGTTGAATCTCTCTGTCTACACTAGATGTCTACATTGTACAATCTGTCTCCATCTTTCTTAGACCTAGTGTTTCTCAAGGTTTGGAGAACACTCCCACATTCTGATACAGTTTTGGTCCACAGTAGATAATAGATAATTATTTACTAAATGAGTGAATATCCACCTGAATTGATTGAATTCCCTATTTTCTGGCAAGTATGCTGTCGTTATTCCCTTCATCACCAGTGTCCACTGAAAGCTGTGCCAGAAACTTCACTGCTTTTTGCTTGTTACTAGGACTTTGTTGTGTGTAGTGATCAGAGGTGTGAGCAGAATGCCTGGATTTAGAGAAACAAGCGCCTTTCTTACTCTCTCTGTGCTGTAGTTTTAGTGACTTGTGTTCCTAAAATAGAGCTTATAATAATAATACGTAGTGTGCAGTAGTGTGAGGGCAGTGCCTGGAACATCGTTTTGCAGTGAATCTCCTTTTCATCTTTATGGGGACATTGCTATAATGTCATTAGAACGAGATGATAATAGGTGGTGATTTCTGGTAGGAAATCAAAATAAAATGACAGATCTAGGTACTATGAAAATATTTAACTCTTTGAATTTTGTATATAGACATGTTCTGAAGTGATCACCGTGGACAATAACAGATTATGGCATTTAGATACTAACTTAAAATGGGAGAAATAATGTCTTCAGTGTGTTATATACCTACTAAAATACTATATTCTTTAAATATACAGTGAGGTATCCAAACTCTTTTAAACATATGGAAATATATTTGAATGACAGTACCAATATTCATGCTCTTCTCTCCCTGAGAAGAGTTTGATATAGCCCATTAATGAATTTGATATTTGGCCTGATTCTTGTCTTCTGATTTGGGAGCCTGATTTTATTTAATTCTCCCTTCAGAGACTGTGTGCTAAGGAAGGAGAAATCTTCTCCATTTAGCAGTCGTTGTGCCCTTGCACATGTTCCTCGGCGTTCTGGATGCAAGGGAGATTTAGCCATAGTTGTTTTTCTCAAGAAACCATCATCTCTTCATCATTTCAATCGTATTAAAATCAGATGTTCTGGCAGAATTTATTCACACTCTTTGACCCTGAATTCTATTTATAGTACTTTATAAATGGAATAAAAATGTGTGCAGAGATTTATATACAAGGTGTTCATTAAAATATTAATTATAAAAGCAATAAAAAAGGTATGAATTTTGTTACATCCATTATGTTTTCCAGACTTTCTGTTAGAAACATGCTATTCCTTAAATAATTAAAATGTTATTTAAAAAATTCTGCTTTGGTGGATTTGCATGAGAAGTTAGAGGGTTAGGTCAGTTGTTAAATTCCATGATTCAGTAAAAGGAGTGGTAAAGTGTTCAGGTCTGTGTTGGAGCCTCAGTTCCACCGTTTATTGTATGTATGACTCTGGCAAGTTGGTTGTTTAAAATTCTAAACCTGTTTTTTCCTATCTATAAAATGGGCGTAATATTAGTATTTAAGAAGTCTGTTGTGATGATTAAATGAAACAGTATATGTAACCTAAAAAATAAACTAAGAAATAGCTCAGTAAATATTTGCGGCTCTTATTGGTCCTGTTTTCCTTATATTCATTCCCTCCTTAATGGCTTTTCTCTGCAGCCTCGCTCCAGTCAGTCTAAACCGGGAATGGCAGTGTTTGGTGTGGTCTCACAACTTCCATTGCTTTCTAACGAGCTGTCGAGAGGGTTCGAGAGGGTTCCGAGGCCTTTGCCCAGCTCCACAGGCTGTCTCCTCTTCCCTACGTCGGCTGGCCGGCCTTGAAGGAGGGGAGTAACAGCGCCTGTGCCGGCTTAGCCATATCTTGCTGGAAGCCTTCTTGATCTCTCTATGCACATCTTCGCTCCTTGTCCTCTTTTGGGTTTCATGTCCTTTTTGTTCTTGCACCTTATTTTGATAGGAGTCTTTTAGCTCTTTTTTTTTTTTTTTTTACAGTGTGTTGTTTCATAGCATATGTTAGTAGGGTAGTAATCCGGAGCTAGCCTGAGGCCCTTTTCAGCCCTGCTGCTTCAGGGCCTCTCATGAAACGCAAATGTAGCTAGTTTGTGAGGCTGACTGGGATAAGCCTCATTTAAAGAAGAGTAAGGTGTTGTGAGAACCTTTTCTCCTCACTCACCCCAGTAGAAAGCTCCTGTTATGTTTAGTACAAGGCAACCAAATGCAAAGAAACTTTTCCATAAGAGATTATGGTGTTCTTTTCGGGCAGGTGGATTCTGACTGGGGGAAACATTTTTTTTGTTAAATGGCATAAATTTAAATTCATGGTGTTTAGGTATAAGTTACTAACTATCTGAGGGCGTCCAGTAATTAACAGCCAGTAAATTGTAATTGGGGGTTAAGGAAATAGCCCTTAGCACATAGGCAATAATGATTTTACTTTGTAACACATCTTGGGAGTTACAGGGACATGAACTTATGGACACTATAAAAAGGTTTTACTTTTTCTGATGACTTTTTTTTACATTGATAAGTCCAGGGTCTTTATAAATTATCATAAATCAGAACTGTATCTTAAGAAGAATATTAATAGTTGGGTTTCAGAATCACTTGCCTTGGATTTAGTGTTTGTTATTTTAAATCCTGGAATTAATACCATATGGTGTTCAATTAACTTTATTTTGACTCATTTTGAAGGACAGGCAGAAGATGTTTTAATGACGTCACTCAGCTAGAAATCAGATCTGTTCCTTCGGTGAGTTGCTTAACTCTCAAGGCCTCAGCTTCTTCCGTCCCATCACATAGCTCTAGCACGTGATTGTCGTGAACAGTACAATTCTATGGCCTTTTTTTTCTGCCAAAATTCTGGTTTTCTCCTACTGAATTTTTAACATGTTAGGTATATGTTAGATGTCAATATACATTTCCAAATGCTCTATTCTTTTTTCTAAATTTTAGTCTGAAAAGACTGACACTCTTTAAAGAAACACTATGTTTGATTTTGTTTAGATTATTCTTTTATTCATTAAAATGTAGTTTCAAATCTATATGGTAACTGGCTCCTGAAATTTAAAAAAGAACCAACACATTTAGTCCCCTAATTTCACCCTCCTCACAAACCTTGTATCACATTTATATTGATAAGTAATAAAATTAACAGATTTGAGCTTTAGCATTCTAGACAGTGGAAATAGCATTACTGAACTATAGAATAGTCTTGCAGAGGAATCTGGCCCAGGAAGAGGAGTGCGTTTTACACGTCAAAAACTCCGCCTGCGGCAGTCAGACGCTGGCTGGCTCTGCACTGGTTTAACAAAGAATTGAATAGTTTTGTTACCTAGGTATTTCACTGAGTTATTTGTTCAAACAGAAGAATATTTAAGGCCTTTTGGTAATACTTTTTAAGTTTTTGGCCTTAAAATGACCCTTAAGAGGCAGAGGGAACTCCTTGGTTCTAGAACCTCAAGCGAAAAGCCCCTGCTGGGAGGAAAGCTGTTGGGAATGCATCCAGGGTGTGGTCAGGCGGGCTCGAGTGACTCTTTGACCTCAGTGACAGTTGCTCCTTGCATGTGGGTATTTTCCTGTGTCGTCGGTTCTTGACTGTGTTCCTTGGAAATAAATCTAAAATTGATTAGACATTTCTCATATTCTAAATTAGGAGAATGATTATCTAAAATTTGTAAAAGTAGGATTCTCCAGACCTCGCAGGATAAATCCATTGGTTGAAAGTGAACAATACTTTTGGGTTTCTTTGGAGAGATTAAAAATAGAGTCTTTTTTCCCTGTGGGGATGGGGCAGGTGGGAATGAATGTTACCCCTAACTAATGTGTCAGTCAGAATTCTTGGTGGCAGTAGACACCAGTTCAAACATACTGTGTATTTTAAAAGGTTACTGGGTCGAGCTCAGTGGCTTGTCAAATTGTTGCAAGGGTTAGAGAACGAGATTCAGGGCTAAGCAGCCAGAAACAATGCCCAAAATCACACTGTACAACAGTTCCCACGAGGATGCCAGTCCCATCTGGAGACAGACTGACAGACGCCACCGCCTGCCCCAGTGACACTGCTAGCTCTAGATGACTCCGAGTGCTGCCATCTCTGCCCCTGACTTGACCTTGCTGCAATTGCTCTGCTGTTAGTGTGAGGGCGTTTCCTCTGGTCTCTACTTCTCCCACTGAGTAGGTGCCCATTTCTAGTCTGGCTGGGCCTAGATGTATAGGACATGTGGGAAAGTGTTTAACCTTTTGAAATCATAAGATGGGAGGAAGTTCTCAAATATTAGATGTGGAAAACTCTTGGAACTTCTAAATCATAAAGTGGGGAAGTTCCCAAACCTCAGGGGAAGTTCAGCTGCTGGGCAGACAGAAATAAGGATGGACGTGCCCTCCACCTGCTGTTCTCGGTGTGCTGTGTGCTGAGCGCTCCCTGCGTGTGGAGTGTCTTATAGGCACTGTCACAGCTCGTCCCCATGTTAGAACTGATGGGTAGGTCGAGAGAGTCAGTGACCTGCCAAGATCAGTCACTGCCGAGCTGGGACTCACTCAGAGCTGCCATTCTAGAGCTCGTGCTCGGAACCGCTGTGGTATACCGACTTTGTTAATATCCCTCCCCCCCCCCGATATATTTAGCTCAAAATCCTGTAAATAAATGTTAGATCGACTCTACTAAGTTTATTAAAATCTTGTGTATGGCATGTCTATCTATTTAGGCATTTTAAAGGAAATTAAAAATTTGCAGCTTTAATTTTATCTATTTTCAACAAATTGAATAATTTCTGATTCTGTTTCTTATTGTGTGACTGTGAGACACAGGCTCCAGCCTGATAAAATGCTTTCTGTCCAAGTATCAACACGTGGAAGCCAGTTGTTGAGTGTGAGAGAGAGGTTGGCAAGAAGGAGGGGGTACCTAGAGTGACCAAGACTGAGGCGGAGAGGGAGAAACACCGCACACACCCACGGCATCCCGCTCCCCCACCGCCTGGAGAGACAGAGACAGAGACAATATGGATGGAAGGAGTAGGGGCACGTGCTGTCCCACAAGCAGCATTCTTTATGTCCTTTGTTATTTGTTATGGTAGCTTGAAAAACAGTGAAACTCTCCCTTTGCTTAGGAAAGTCAGTGAGGGCTTTTTTTTTTAAGGTTAGAAGCACTGCTTTCTCTAGAGTACACAGTTAAGTTTTAAGCCTCTGTACCAATTTGCATTTTAAATTGACTTATGTACTTCTATTTTAAAGCTAAAAAAATATGTGATATCTAGGAGTAATAAACAGGAGCTGTTATTTAACTTGGGATGTATCCAACTTGGTTTGTGGGGAGAAATCGTAAAGACAAACTGCCATAGTTGCTGTGATGTCACCCATGCTGGAGTATTTCTGCATAAACCACAGCTCTTGTTAATTATTCCTTTAGTACAAGTCTATCTGTCCTGCTGATTTTTTTATGTTACCAAAACAGCACTTTGTAATAATGTCATTTTATCCACTTGTGCCTTTGGAACTAAATGGGCAGCTATAGCTTTGTGAATGTGAGTTGATCAGGTGCCCTTCCACACACATGCTCTTGTGGACAGGCTAAATGTGAGTTGGGTGCTAGAGATGTAAGGTAAATGTCCATAAAATTAAAAGTGATTTTTGTCCTCTTTAAGTATAACATTTTTAATATTGAGTATACTATGCTTTTTGTCCTTACCCCCATCTGATCTTTCCTAGGATATAAATTTTAATTTGAGAACTCGTATTTCTTTATGAATTTTTTGTTTTTGGTCCAGTGCAGGCTGTATACAATGGATTTTTGTATAAATCCAATTGATGTTGTATACTCTGCTATTCCACTACTTTACTTTGAGATTTATGCCTCTTTTATGAGCTGTTGTAGTGGCCCAGCAATCCTTACACGGGCACTAGTCCTTTTCTTAAGCTACCAGGTTGAAAACAGGATGTTAGCATATGCACAGTTTTTTAATCTTTATGGACATTAGCTAATGGTGAATTTAATTAGTCATCTGTATAAGAAATGCCATTCTGGGCCAGAGCAGTGATCCCTCCAGCTCAGACTGTCCTAAGGAGCTGCACCAAGGAAAGAGGTTATTTATTGGAATTCTGGCGTTCCTAAAAGACACAGGGACCATTTCTAATTTCCCTTAACTTATATACTGTGCTCAGAATTCATTCGTTTATTTAAACTCTTCAACATTGCAATCTGTTCTGATTACATGTTATGTTTGTATTAAGCTAAAATACCTGTTATAGATTTGTTGGAAGGGATAATGTTGGGAGAAAACACCATTTATAATGTGAACTTCAGTTCTTTCCTTGCTCATAAGCTGCTTCAGTTTCTTCACCTGTAAAATATAAAATGATTTTACAGGTCCCCCCCATCTCTTATTTTATTTATTTATTTATTTATTTATTTATTTATTTTGATTTTAATTTTTTAAAGATTGGCACCTGAGCTAACATCTGTTGCCAATCTTTTTTTTTCTTCTTCTTCTTCTCCCCAAAGCCCCCCAATACATAGTTGTATATTCTAGTTGTAGGTCCTTCTGGCTGTGCTGTTGTTATTTTTAATATGGCCAGTTTATGAGGTTTATCTTTCTTACCCTCCTTCATAGCATTTTTTTCCTACATGTGTTTTAAATATAGAATATTAAGCAAGTTCTTTATATATAATGAGGGAGACACAAGTTACGGAGGGCCACTGAATTCCTTTGAATTAGCTATGACTGTACCTAAAGGTTTTGTGGATTGTAGGAGAAACAGTATTCCTAGCTGTAGTTCAGAGGAAACAGGTACAGCTTGAATTGAGGGCTTTGGGATGTGGGTTTATCTATGGAAGGTCCTTTCATGAGACATGAATACCACTTTTCAGTTTGCTGGAAACTGGTTGAAGACATTGGTCATTCCTTCTTTCCTTGTCACAGCCTCGTACAATGCCCACCAGGAGAAATTGTCTTAGAGTTTGGTTGTGGGAAAAACTTGTCTGTATGGCATTGCTGAAAAATATGTAGAGCCTACCAGAACTACTAAAGAATGAAGATAGTATTTTCCTCCTGGCAGATAAAGGAATAGTTTAGGGAAAGATGTAACTCTCCGTTGACTTCTATTTTTGAAGTTATGGATTATTTTCTGTAAAATAAAAAGGCTGACATGAGCTTTATAAAAATGGTTTCCACTCTGGAGTTAGGTGACAGTCTGTGGGGCACTTACACAGCCTTCTTGAAGAGGCTGTCAGTTACTAAGAGGTTATTTGGTATTCAAGTAACTCATCTCCCCGGAATAGGGCCAAAGGCAAACCTACTTTCATACCAAGCTACTCTCCCTGGTGAATATTTTATTGTGTGTTGTATTAAAATTCATGAAGAAGAGTAAAGCCGTGGGCTCTGCGATGTCTAGATTTGTGTATGTCTGCATTATGTTTAATGTTGAAGACATGGAAAGAAACTAACTCTGGAAATATTTACCTTGATGTTCTACGTAGAATCACATGTGAAGATGTCATGAAGATTTCCTACTAAGAAGTACATTTTATATCTTGGCCAGAATGTGTGTAGCATGTTTGTCTATGAAACAGAAGTTTTTAAAAATAATTATTCATACTTTGCATGAGAGTGTGCAAAGGAAGGGGAGGGAGAGAGAGAGACAAATGCTAGTTGTAAGGAGAGATTGTGTGTATGGTAGAGTTTCAAGAAACCATACATACTCTGTGCTGTGTGCACTTCCATATTGTTAAAATACAAAGCAAAACAGCAAGTGCCATGGGTGATACCTCCCGACATTGACTTCAAAACCACACAAACCGTTTCAGTATCTTTGTTTGGTCTTAATGATAGATCTGCAAACACACTGTTTTTCTGTCGAGAAAGAAACACTAAAATCGTAAGGTTTTGTAAAAATAAGGTGGTATTATTTATCCTTAGTGTCCTGGGCAAGTGTGTCCTCCCTTCCCTCTCCTTCGTCTTTCTTCACCATCAGTGCAGTGGATGAGATTGTGAGGGAGGTTTTTTATTTAGTGTTAATTTATGCTGAAAATTCCCGGGACACAATCAAGTATTTGCAAGCCTAGCATATGTATTCAGGTCTTTGGGAAACTTTAAATCTTCAATCTGAGTCTCTGCTCTGTGTAAAGCAGTAAGTTCTTTCACTGGCATGTTTTTTAGTCAATGGGGATAATTTGTTCCAAGGAATTTTCACTTTCTCCAAATAATTGAGACATTCATGTAGCAAGGCCACATTTCCTGAGTAATGTGTCCTGATAATTAAGTAATTGCCTTGATTTTTATTTTAGAATGGGTATGTTACTTTTACTCTGTGAAAGGCAGTGGATGCATCAAATGACAGATTAAGTTTACAGTTTTGAAAGAAAATATTCCTACAAAATATTTTCCAATTAATGACACATTAAAAATCAGATTCTGTTGAATATGAAGAACTGAGGCCGATATGTGTTATCCCATAGTGTTGGGAACTAAGGTGTTCCACATGAAAGATTTTTCCAGAAAAGGAAAATTAGGAATCATAACTCTAATAAACTTGTAAATTTTAAGAAATGGAATACTTTAATGTGTGTATGTGTGTGTCTGTGTCTGTATATCTATATCAAGAGAGAAAGAGAAGTATTTCAAACATTCAGGAAAGTACAGAAACTATTTTGGTAAACACCTGTGTACCCACTCTGTTAAGTCTTAACATTTCTTCCTTGACTTCTCAGAGCATACGTAGTATCCGTCAGTCACTTAGAGGTGATTCAGGTTAATTGTTAGGAACGAATGCCGCTCAGTGCACTGTGCGGTGTGGAGCTCACTCCCACTCAGTCCTGCAGGCCTCAGTGTGGCGTGTTCCTCTGATTCACTGCTTATTGCCACAGGTTTCTTGTTAGTGAACAGCAGCAAACTTTCCCTTTGACCTCTTATCTAAAGCAGCCTTGGAAGAACAGGACGGATTTCTCACTTGAGCAGCCTGAGTTTACGGGTACTCGTATGGTGCAAATGTGGTATTTGTGACTAATAATTTTATTTCAGTTTACTGCAGGTTATGATAGTGAAAATAGAAAGACTGAGATTTTGGATCCTGGAGCACTCTCTCTGTGGTTTGGACAAGTTATTTAACCGCTCTGTGTGTTTTGTTAGGACCTTTCGCAGAGGGAGGTTCTGAGGATTGAGTGAGCTAATGTAAGTATCTGGCACAGAGAAGTTGTTCAGTAAAGGTTACTTTACTGTCACTAGCCTTATTTCAAGTGATTGAACTTGCTAAAGTCTGATTTCCAACTGAATGGAGATGTTTCTACACAAAAATATTCAAGGATTCTCCTCACCCCCTACCCCAAACAAAGCAGATTTTAACATTAAATTTCATCTTAGAACCCCTAGTGATTGTTTTCCTTGTACTTTTGGTTTATTTATGTACCTAAAGTCTGATAGGCCCATAACAAATGCTTTGTGAACCTTAAACTAAGTGAAAATAGATTGTTCAGATGAAAGGTATGTGGATAAGTCAGTTTTTGGGCAATTCTAGCGAGCTCTTGCCAGAACTAGTATCTTTGTTTTGGTCTTCAGAGACTATTAAATGTGATCACTGATTCATACTTGCTGTTTTTTCTGTCCCCTGGCTGTCTCTCTTAAGACCCTGAAGCTTGCCAGCCACAGGATGTTTCAAAGGCAGAGGAGGCCTTAGCCCAGGGGGAGTTTGTTTATTTAAAGAAAAATAATTAAGTTCAAACATCCCTACCATGTCTTAGCTAGTCTAGTCATGTTAGCGTTAGTGAGTTCTTTTGATTCTCTCTGGTGGTCATGGTGCCTAAAGGGAACAGATAAATTTGAAAGTACTTAAAACTTTTCTTGAGATTACTTGGAACTTTATAACGTAATCCTAAACAGAGATCCCTAAAGGAGTAGGAGGAAAGGGAATGCCATTTATTTTACTAGTTGCTGTTTTTTAATGGGATTCATTTAATTCCAGTTTTTCCACCACTCCTTTCTAGAGTTATGGTATAGATGATTTTAAAACAAAACAACAACCAAATAAGTAAAACCACACGATGGTAGCTATATCTTCATTAATTCTTTGAAGTTGAGACCATAAGAATTTTTAAAAGGGGCAGTATAGCTCTGTAGATGTTTAGACAGAAAGATGTGAAAATTCATGTTTGTGTTTCAAATGATTATCATCTCCAAAATTTATGACTTATTTCTCCTTGTATATTCTCTGCCAGATAAGGAGATCCGAGACAGATATTTTGGGCTTGCCTGGGGTACCGGGGCATATTTCTTTGATGAGATAACTTGTAAAAACCTAGTCCTACAGGAAGGGGAGGAGGAATAAACCAGAGCGATATCTGGTGTTCCCGGCAGAGGGAACCCAAGTCCTGGTGCCTGAAGTGAGAACTTGCTCATGCGTTTAAGGACAGAGAGCCATGTGGCTAGAATGGGGCGAGCAAGGGGGAGAGTGGTAGGTTAGAGATCAGGAAGGGAAATGTCAGATTATAGTGCTTTTGGCCTTTGTAAGGACTTTGGCTTTTAGACTAGTGAGATGGAGTCAATTAGAGGGTTTGAACAGAAGAATGATGTGATCTGACTTTCTTTTGAAAAGGACTAACTGACTGACTGACTTGTGGAGGTGAACAGGGGAGAGGCTGGGAGATCAAATCCATGAGAAGTGAGTTGCTGGGACCATGATGGTAAGAGTGGAAGTGGTAATATTATGGATGTCTTTTGAAACTGGAGCTCCCAGAGTGAACACTTAGTGGATAGTGATGAATACTTCTGCGCATAATGTCTGATTGACCCATTTTTAATGACATTAAGATTAATTACTGGGTTCAAGTTTTGTCAGCCTGATTTATCTATTATTAATTTTCCGATCAACTTTTACGTAGTGGTTTTAGCAACCATTCATTGCTTTTTAGGTTCATAATTTCATTAGGGGGACACAATGGTGATTTTCTAATCCTATCATTCCTTCTACCTTTATTATTCAGAATCCTATAAAAAAGAGTTTTCACTTATTGACTGCTTGTTTCTCTGGGGGTACTTTTCATATAAGAAAGGCAGGATAAATGCTTGATTCTTTCCCTTTATCAGTTTTCAGAATAATAAGTTAATGCCCTAGCAACTTCCAAAGATGACCGTGAATTTTTAAAATGTATTTAATGTTTCAGTCAGTGGTAGTCGTTAGCATTTTGATGTTCAAAATGTCATTATCATTTGATATTCATTTGATCTCAAAACAGTTCTCCAAAGTTAAAACTGTAAAACAAGGTATGTTCTGAGAAGTCTACTTCCATCCCTCTCCTTTCTACCCTGCTTTCTCTTTTCTCTGTAGATAGCCATTTAAAAATGGTTTTGGTTTTATCTCTCCATTGCTTATGGGGTTTTTTTTTTGAGGAAGATTAGCCCTGAGCTAACATCTGCTGCCAATCCTCCTCTCTTTGCTGAGGAAGATTGGCCCTGAGCTGACATCCGTGCCCATCTTCTACTTTATATGTGGGATGTGTGCCACAGCATAGCTTTATTAGTGATGCGTAGGTCTGCACCCCAGGATCCGAACCAGAGAACCCTGGGCCACTGGAGTGAAAGGTGTGAACTTAACCGCTATGCCACCAGGCTGACCCCTTCCATTGCTTCCTTTTGAAAGGAGAAAAAGTAAGTCTGTATTAATATTTGTATTCCCCCACTGTTTTACAAAAAAAGTAGCATTTTTTGGAATACTACTTCAGCTACAGGATAGAAGTAGGGAAGTACTGGGTTCCCTGAGGGTTATTCTTGAGATCTGTCAGCTTTTTACTCCTTATGAAACGTTTTCTCTTAATATTCCTAGCAGTCTCCGCAACAAGCACCTCAAAGAACATACAGGTTTGAAAAAGAAAAAGATCCCCACCCACACCATTTGGCAATATTTAGCAAAATTGCATATCAATCAGTTCCCCTTCTAGGAGTCTTTCCCAAAGGTTGCACTAACAATTACAAAGTGGTATATGCCTTTGTTCTTTTCCTTCAGGGTTGTAACCATGTCTTGGTTGTCTTTTAATTGTGGGCTTTGCTTATCAAGGAACAAAACAATAATGATGTTTTAGTTGGCATTAACATCAATGGTGTTTGTGTGGAAGAAACTTTTGAGATTGCCCTTTTGAATAGTCAGATTAAATAGTTCATCAAAAGTGAAATCATTCATCAGTTTACCCATTCTGTCAATAAGTATTTACTGAGCGCTTACTGCATGGCAGTCATTGTCTTAGGTGCTCCAAAGATCAGTGAATTAAACCTACAGAAATCTCCTGAGCTTACTTTCTGTAGTATGAGGGGGAAATAGACAAGCATAATAAAGAAGCTCTTAATTTGTTTTCAGATGTGCAGTTTTAGGGCTCCTCTTCTCTGTCTTCTTTCTCTTTTTCCAGTCTATAAATGGCATTCTTAGGAGTTGCAAGACCCTGGTGAGTGAAAAGGATTGAGGACTGAGCAGTTTGTAGATGTTTATCCTCAGACGTGTCGCGTCACTGTGTAATTCTAATTCTGCGGGTTGCCAGCCTGTGTTCTGTCCCTCTCACCTCACCCTGCTCAGGCTGTTGATGATTTTATCAGAAGGTTGCTCAAGAACTGTTTGAAGAGTTCCGCTCTAGTCACTAAAATCTAGATAATTGTCCTTAAAGATTTTATGTTTTTGTTATAATATATTCTTAATTAATACATCTTTATTTCAGAAATGACCGTTAAGAAGTAGATGCCCAGATGCAAAAGTGATGAAACAGTCAATTTGTCATAAAGTAAGATGCAGCTGTGGCTTTGCAACAAGATTAGTAAGTGTGGCCTATTTTTTTTTCAACTTTATACTTATTTTATCTACTTTAAAAAATATTTAATAAAAAGTATAGTGGACATTTTATAAAGTGTCAACTTGTATTTCTGTTTTTATTTTGGATTTTAGTACAAATTCCCTACCAGTGTTTGTTCTGCATATTTTTAAAAAAACATAATTTTGATCATAGTGTTATAAAGAGTATGCTTCTTGTTTATCTTGTAAAATTAAATTTAAGATGTTTCTCCCTATGAATGACAATGTACCCTTCAGTATGGGGTTTCTGATTGGGGTGATGAATATATTCTGGAATTAGATGGTAGTAATGGTTACAGAACTTTGTGAATATAGTCAAAACCACTGAATTTTATACTTTTAAGTGATGAACTTTATGATGTGGATTATACCTAAAAAGAAAATACCCTTCAGAATATCAAAGCTTGGCAAGAGTAAAAGCCAATTGAGTACTGATGTTTTAGAACGTGAAAATATGCCACTCATCATTATATACCTAGCAAAAATGATTTGATAGTAGAATAAGTATTTCTGTAATAATAAGAATAATTTTTATTGTAAATATTCTTATAAAAATAAAGTACTTTTCTTATTAGAGACTTACTGTTTTTTAAGCTTTGGTAATACAAGTGTCATAGTATTCTGAATGTACTATATTAGCATTTTGTAATTTTCATTTTCAAGAGACTTTGTGTTTTGAAACTAACATGTCAACTTTTCTACCTGAAATTCTTTTAGGAACAAAATTGTATCTATTTTTCTCAGAAGAGTGTTCCACAAGGTAAGAAATTGTTCATGTAGTAATAAAACAAATCTCATTGAATACAGGCTTCATTGCTCTTGATTTTTTTTAATCCCTTCCCCATATTTATTTCATATCTTTTCTTGATTATTACAAGATTCTCACAAATATGTTAGCTGCTCCTTTACTAACTCAGAATTTGCTAGCCAAGACCCTGCTCATCTTACTTGAAGTTGGGATTGAAAGGGTGTGATAAGAGTGGTCACATCTGCCACTCAGATACTGCTTTTCCTGGGCAGTGCCTATTCCTCGCATCCTTGGGAGAGGGCTTATCCATTTTAGGAAACAAGTTCTCTTCTTGCACAGGGCACATTCACCTTTTGCCTCAGTGGACATGGCCTAAATGACCTTGGGGAGTTGAAGTTTCATAGAAGCTCTCTTAAGGGTTTCGGTTAAAGGGGATTAGTTAGCTATGTTTACACCTGTGGAAATTGTGTAACTCCTTTAGTTTAACAAGTGCAATACTTCCTACCAGGTTGATAGTAAAAGATTCAGTAACATTTAATATTTAAAAAAAAAAATCCTGAACGATCACCTTTACAGTGGATTAAATCATTGGTTTACATTGTTGTGCTCTTCGACTTCTGGAGGATGAAACGTTCACGTGAGTAGATAGTACAGTCTCAGCAGGGTGCTCACCCTGTGCCAGTAACCGAAAGTCAGTCGCTTGGCAGCCTTAGGAAGTCACCTAGTTAAATTTTCTCCGAAACTTTTTGGTGTAGGGAGTAGTGATCACTGCAGATTAATTCAATCTGTCAACTGGAAGTGCTCGTAAAGTGGATTATTCAGATCAATAATTCTTTCTCATTTACTCTCCTTTTCCAGTATCCTCTGTCCTGAGGGGAATGCGCATTCTCAGACACATCTTTTCCACCTGGTTTTGAAACTGCCACAGATTTAGTTAATCAGGTCAACTTTTATCCTAACTGGAAACAGAGGGTTAAATAAAGGGCCACACTAGCCGAAGAAGAGGAAGGGAGAGCAAATCACCAGTGTTTTTCCTTTCCAAGTTTCTTGTGAAACTCTTTTTCCCTCTTGTTTTCTTCTCCCTCCCGGGGGCTAAGGGAGGGGGTCCTGGAACATCTTCTAGCACACTGCTCAAAGGCAGTACTGTAGGAGAAATCCAGATCCTTCTTTTCCTGGATTACAGTGCTTAAAGGAAAAACTGAAACAACTTGTGAACTTGATCTGTTGCGTCTTTGTCACTCTTTTGGCAAATGAAATTTAAATCTTTGACCTTAGTAGAGTATATGATAATGGTGTCTGATACCCTTAGGGCTCCCTGTAAGTGTTCAATAAATATTTATTTTTATAAATACCAGATGCTTTCGTAATTTTTTTAGAGTAGAAAATAATCAGAAGAAGATTATTCACCCTGCTACACAATCAAAGGTGTTAAAAGGACAATGACAACTTAAAAAAAATTACTGTTAACCGTACACTTAAAAATGGTTGAAATGGTAAATTTTACCTTATGTGTATTTTACCACAATTAAAAAAATTGTTTAAATTTTGGGCGACTGTTGGTTATGAAAGAGGATGGCTTTGTCTGAAGTATCAGTTTTTAACCTCTATACGGGGGTGTTGAGTAATGATATTCCTCAGTCTGCATCACACCTGTCGGCATTGGCTCATTGAAGGACTGCTCCTCTGTTTTCTTTTAAAACTTGTCCCCACGTCAGTGACCTTGAATGTGTTTGGTGTGGGTCCTGTCGCGTCCTGTGAAAGGCTTGTTACTTTATGTGCCTGTGTTTCAGTTGCACATTAGTCTTCATGTAACTCTTGTGGTCCCTCCTCGGCTTCTTTCCTATGATCTGGGCACCTTGCTGAATCTTCATCTGATTTGTTTTGTCCAGCTGGTACGTTGTATTCCAGGTTGTTATTTCTTAAAATGAGCTGTTAAATGTAGAATTCCTTAAATGTATAAGGCACATTAAAATGAGCATTTAAGAAAAGACCAACTTGTGCTCTTATGTGAGAATTGAAGTTGAAGAATGCGAGTTAGATGCTGTGGAAGATTAGAGGAAATGAAAACATCTGTGTAGAATGCTGTCGGAACAGTCAAGGAATTTCAAGGCCTAACAAAAACATGTAATTTTCTTCTAGAAACTTTGTATTAAAATAATTAGGTCTCAGTTTTTAGCCCACAAAAGCTTAGTAGTTGAAAGATAATACCAGTGATATTATGGAACCTCCCCGTTATCTATTACTTATTAATTTTGACATTGTATTATATTTAAACAGTCATCTTATTTTTTCTATTACTTCTTTGAAGCAGAACTGTGTTCTCTGAATCCCCATCACTGAATCTAACACAGAGTAAGACAAGTACAAATACAGGATTCCAACTTTGGGATGCAGAAACACAGTTTCATCTATAGTAGTACAGTATCAGCAGAAGCAGCTTCTCTTGGATCTCCTAACTAGAAATTGTCAGAGAGTAGGAACTCCAGAAGCTCCATTCCGTGATGATGGTATGCTTCATAGTAGTGAGGAGGAGAGAGAGGGAGAGAGTCCTCTGAGAGGATGGAGTGGGCGTTGATTTTAGGCGGAGGATGAATACAGCAGTGATCAGATCAAGGAGGGCTGCCATCAGGTGGAAAACGCTAAAGGTACTTTGCTGGGAGCAGTTTCTTTGTGTGGGAGGAAGATGTTAGGGGCCAGGAGGAAATGTGGAACTGAGTCAGTAGGGGAAAGGCAAAGGGGTAAGGGAATTCATGTCTGTTAACAGTTAAGCCAAGGTTGAGGCTTTTTGAAAGTAATAGTTCTTTATATGGCAGTACTTTTTATAAGACCTTTGGTGGGAAGACCAGCAACTTTTGAGGTTGATATTGATTTGGTATCCTATGCATTGTTGAATACTCCCCTTACTGTCTTAAAAAATAATTCACAGAATTTGACATCAGTCCTTTCTCTAGTTTCTTTAATTTTTGAGTATTTTGTGTGGCATAGTAATTTCGTTATTCTCACTTTGTTATGTTAATGCATGGCATAAGTAGAACAGATAGTATTCTCATTTTACAATGAGGAAACCAGTAGATGACTTCGCTTTAGGTTCTTTTTAGTAACTTATACTGCCTCTCTATGAACTGATATTACTCTATATAGAAGGTGTAATTCCTATCAACTGATATTTTTCTCTATATGGAAGGTGTATTGCTAGGATACTTTTAACTTGAAAGAAATGTTTCTAACCAGGAAGAACCTCATAGTCTGAGGAGTTTTTTTTAAAAAACGCACATATATAAACAAAAGTGTAACTAATGAATGATGTAGATGGTAGTCACTTAACCTTGAGGTTTACTAAAACGGCATTTAATAAATTATATGGATTTTGTCCACCACTGTTATAGAAAATTATTTCATAAATATTTCCAGTTTAGAATGAATACCATAAATTTGTACTTTTTTAGTTTTGAACATGCCTATTTACTTTCCTTGAAGATGAGGTGTCTAATTTTGATGGATGGAAGATTGGAATCTCTTTGTGGGTATGGAACAATCAATTAGATCTCATGTATTTCAGACTATGGTAATCCCCTGTCCCCAAATTATTTGTTTATAGTATGAAAATCAGGCAAACTATATTATAAGCCTGAATCTTTTATCCTGAAAGACTTAATTTGGTTCAGGCCTAGCGTTAATGGTGCAAGCACAGATGAAGATTGGTTTTGAGTAACCCAGGGCCGTCTATGGCATTGTAGGTCTGGAGGGTCCTTGGATTAGTTTACAGTTGAGCCTCCGGAAAGATTTCACGTGTAGGTGGTGGCATAAAGGAATACAGGTTGACTCAGAGTCTTTGGAATAGATTGGAGTTATAAAACTTGAAAGTTTAGCAGTGTTTTTGTTGTTCAAAAATAGGCTATGATACTAAAAAGACAGATCTTCTGACTCTTATTGTGTATTATGGTTTCAAATGTTGCAGTTCAATTTAAGTAAATTTGAACTTTAGAAAATATAGGTAACTTTATTGTTTTATAAAAGAATACCATTATATCAGATACCTTCTTTGTTTCATGTTCCACTCTTCCATGGAATTCCATGAGCTGCCTTGATTTAATTTTTTTTAGCCACTTGCTTTTAGATTTAAAAAAAAAAAAGGACCCAAAAACCAAAACTCAGAATAGCTTGAAACTCGACACAAATTACTGCCACAGAACAAAAGTGCTGATCAAGTTAAATCAACCCCTGTAATGTCTACTGAAAGGAAAACTTCTCCTCTCTCCCTCAGTTTGAAGAACAAGCGTTTCCCCTGCCAAGAAGGGCTGACTTTAAGTGGACCAGCTGTCCATGTTAGGAGCACAGGGTTGCTAAGGTGACCATGGCTGTTTGGGGAAGAATGCAGCTGAGAGGGCAAGCTGTTGGTGTGTGAGCCGAGGGAAGGAATGTGGTGTGATTATGCATCGTTGCTCCTAATCACGTGCTCAGAGTGCAGTGTGGGCAGCATGCAGAAACAACACGTGCAAGTGCGGGGCCTGTGTGTGGGTTAGGATCCTGCTGTTTTCATGTGAGCCAGAGGCTTGCAATTCACACTGAAAGTGTGGACCTTGTATGTGTGTGTGTGTTTTGGGTGAAGGGGAGGGTGTTTTGATGAAATGGGAATGAATTTATTTTGCTTGATGGACACATACTTTCATATTGTTAAAGAAAAATTTTATCTTGGGGTAAATGTTTTTTCCAAATTGTCCCTTTCAATCATACACACAGTTTTAATAGTTCCCCAAGTGAAGGATGTGTTCTTTGTAATTGTGCTTATTTCTTTGGCACTTTTAATTTCAGAATTATTTGAAAGTTCTAAGAATATGTTGTCTATTTGCTCCATTTCTTCTTTTTTTTAAAAAAAAGTTCTTGCTCTTTCCAAGGGAGATCTTACCTTAATATTAAGTGTTTCTTCGAAGCATCCAAAGATAGATTTTGGCATGTGGTAAAAAATATGATTCAGGGAGCAGTGGGAAAGGACAAAGTAATACCCCACTTACCTGAAACACTATTTAGATTTTACCATGGGCATCATTGCTAATATTTGAAATGAAATATAGACACAGACATTGATATAGACACTTAGCGAATCGTGAGTTTTTTTTTTTAATTCTTGTTTCCAAATCAGTACAATAACGTGTTGATCTTATGTGAGGACAAAGTTGTATAAAATATTTAAGTGTAAAGTGGAGGGAACGTTGGCAGTCCTATATTACATTAGCATCATATTCTTTTTTCTTCTTTTTTTTTTTTTAAAGATTGGCACCTGAGCTAACAACTGTTGCCAGTCTTTTTTCTTCTTCTTCTTCTCCCCAGAGCCCTCCCAGTACACAGTTGTAGATTCTAGTTGTGAGAGCCTCTGGTTGTACTGTCTGGGACGCCGCCTCAGCATGGCCTGATGAGTGTTGCCACATCGCGCCCAGGATCCAAACCAGTGAAACCCTGGGCCGCCGAAGTGGAGTGCGCAAAGTTAACCACTGGGCCACGGGGCCGGCCCCTATTTTTTTCTTAATCAGAGAGGGTACTTGTTTTGATGGGATTGCTCTTTAATTGATTAATTTATAAAATATGGAAGGAAATTAACAAGATTAAAATAATTTGATCTTTGAATTCACTTGGTTGTTTGGCCTTGCTCGTGTACACCTTGCTAACTTTTGATGTCATTCTGTATAACCAGTCTCCTCCTGCCAAACACAACAGAGTGTAATCAGTTTACATATATCTCTCACAACAGTCCTTACTTTTAATATAGTTAAATATATGGTTTTTTTTTTTTTACAGTTTATCTTAATCTTTTCCTACTCAGAAGTCATAAAGATATTCTCCCCTACATTGTCAACTAAAAGCTTTATGGTTTTGCCTTTCATATTTAATTCTTAAATGTCCTGCTGAATGATTTTTGTGAGAGCTACAGGATATGAATTTACCCTTTCCATATGGATAATTGGTTATCCTAGCACTATTTAATGAAATAGTCCTTCATTTCCTCCCTGATATAAAAATTCCCTGTCATAAATCAAGTTTCATACATGAGTAGTTCTATTTCTGTACCATTTATCTGTGTGTCTACTCTGAACCATTACTGTCCTATCTCAGGGAGCTGCAGATAATCCCAGTTTTGTTTCTTGTCTTGTGCCTGATCTCAAAGGAAATGCTTTCAAATTTCACCATTTAAAATGATATTTGTAGTGTTTTTTTTAAATGGCCTTTGTTGAGTTAAGGAAGTTTCATTCTATTCCTAGCTTGCTAGCTTGTGTTTTGTTGGTTTCAATCATGAATACATGTTGAGCTGTACTGAAAGGTTTTTCTGTAACTCCAGAGAAGGTCGGAATTTTTTCTCTTTAATCTGTTAATGTGGTCAGTTACATTGATTTTCCAGCTAGGCTAACTAAGCATTCCTGGGATAAACCCAGTTTAGTCATGATGGATTATCTTTTTTTAGTAAAGTATTGGATTTGGTTTGCTTACATTTTGTTTAGGATTTTTATATCAGTATCCATGAGTCAGATTGGCCTATAATTTTCTTATATTGTCCTGATTGGATTATTTTTAAACCTTTTTTTTTTTTTTGGTGAGGAAGATTGACCCTGGGCTAACATCTGTTGCCAACCCACCTCTTTTTGCTTGAGGAAGATTGCCCCTGAGCTAACATCTGTGCCGGTCTTCCTCTGTTTTATGTGGGATGCTGCCACAGCGTGGCTTGATGAGCAGTGCTGGATCTGCGCCTGGGATCTGAACCCACAAACCCCAGGTGGAACGTGTGAACTTAACCACTATGCCACCGGGCCGGCCCCTAAACCTCTTTTTTAATGATTAAAAGAATTTTTTAAATTGTGGTAAAATACAGCTAACATAAAATTTACCTTCTTAACTGTTTTCAAGTGTACAAATTCACCAGTGTTAAATGTGTTCACATTGTGGTGCAGCCAGTCTCTAGAACTTTTTCTTGCAAAACTGAGACTTTATAGTCATTAAACAACTCCCCCTTATTTCCCTGCTCCCCATAGCCCCTGGCAGGCACCATTCTACTTCCTGTTTTTATGAGTTGACTACTCTGGTACCTCATATAAGTGAAATCTTACAGTATTTATCTTTTCTGTGCCTGGGTTATTTCAAAGTTCGTGCATATTGTAGCAGGTGTCAAAATTTCCTGTTTAAGGCTGAATAGCATACCATTGCATGTGTAAACATTTTGTTAGCCATTCTTCTGTGAATAGACAGTCGTGTTGCTTCTAGCTTTTGGCTGTTGTGACTAATGCTGCTACAAATGTGGATGTACAAATATCTCTTTGATACCCTGCTTTCAATTTTCTGGGGTATATAACCAGAAGTGGTATTGCTGGATATATGGTAATTCCATTTTTAATTTTTTGAGGAACCACCATCCTGTTTTCCACAGTAGATGCAAAGTTTACGTTCTCACCAGTGCACAAGGGTTCTAGTTTCTCCATATCCTTGCCAACACCTACTTTCTCTGTTTTTGGTAGTAGTCATCCTAATGGGTATGAGGTAATATCTCATTGTAATTTTGTTTACATTTCTCTAATGACTAGTGATGTTCAGTATCTTTTCATATGCCCGTTGGCCATTTGTATATTTTCTTTGGAGAAATATCTATTCAAGGCCTTTGCCCATTTTTTAATTGGGTATTTAGTTTTTTTGTTGCTGAGTTGTAGGAGTGCTTTTGTATGTTCTGGATATTGCAAATATTTTCTCCCACTCCATAGGTTGCCTTTTCAGTCTAATGTTTTTGTTTGATGCACAGAAGTTTTTAATTTTGATGTAGTCCAATTTATCTGTTTTTACTTTTGTTGCCTGTGGTTTTGGTGTTAGAGCCAAGAAATCATTGCCAAATTCAGTGTCAGAAGCTTTTCCTCTATGTTTTCTTCTAAGAATTTTATAGTTTTAGGTCTTTAATCCATTTTGAGTTCATTTTTGTATATGGTGTAAGATGAGGGTCCAAGTTCATTATTTTGTGTGTGGAGATCCAGTTTCCCCAGCACCATTTGTTGAAAAGACTGTGTTTTCTCCCATGGGATGGTCTTGGCACCCTTTGTCCTGATTGGACTTTGATATGAATTAGAAAGTGTTTATCTTTTTTACTGTTTCCTAGAAAAATTTGTTGAAGGTTGTAATTATTTGTTGTTTCTTGACTGTTTGGTAGGACTTACCTGTAAGAAAATCTGGGCTTGATGCTTTTTCGGTGGAAAGATTTTAAACTGGTACTGTTTGCTTTCTTCTTTAGATTATTTCATCTATTCAAATTCTTTATTTCTTTTTAATGGCCAATTGATTTGTCTTCTAAAAATTGACGTATAATTCACATACCATACAATTCACCCCTTTAAAGTGTAAAATTCAGTGTGTTTTGGTTTTTTTTCTCTAGAATATTCACAAAGTTGTATAACCGTCACCACTGTCTAATTCTGGAACATTTTCATCATCCCAAAAAGAAAGGTCATACCCATTAGCAATCACTCCCCATTCTCCCTTCCCCTGTACCCTGACAACCAGTAATCTACTTTCTGTCTCTATAGATATGCCTAATCTGGGCATTTCCTGTAAGTAGAATCATATAATATGTGGCCTTTCTTTTTCTTTTTTGAGTGAGGAAGATTGGCCCAGAACTAACATCTGTTGCCAATTTTTCTCAGTTTGCTTGAGGAAGATTCGCCCTGAGCTAACATCTGTGCCAGTCTTCCTCTATTTTATGTGAGATGCCGCCACAGTGTGGCTTTGACAAGCAGTGTGCAGGTCCTTGAATGTGTGGCCGCTTTTTTTCTGGCATCTTTCACTTCGTGTAATGTTTTCAAAGTTCATTTATGTTGTAGCTCCTGTCAGTATTTCATTCCCTTTTATGGTGGAATATTGTTCCATTGTGTCACTATCCCCACGTTTTATCTCTGTGTTAATCAGTTGATGCACGTTTGGATTGTTTCCACTTTTTGCCTATTATGAAGAATGCTGCTGTGAACCTCCATGTACAAGATTTTGTGTGCAAAAATGTCTTCAGTTCACTTGGGTATGTACCTAGGAGTGGAATTGCTGGGTCATACGGTAATGCTATGTTTAACCTTTTTAGGAGCTGCCAAACTGTTTCCAAAGCAGTTACACCATTTTACTGTTCCAAGAGCAGTGTATGAGGGTTCCAGTTTCTCCGTGTCCTTTTCTGCACTTGCTGTTGTCTGTCTGTTTGATTTTAGCCGTCCTAGCTGGTGTGAGGTGGGATCTCATTGTGGTTTTGATTTGCATTTCCCTAATGACTAGTGTTGTTGAGCATCTTTTCAGTTGTTTATTGGGCATTTGTATATCTTCTTTGGAGAAATGTCTATTTAAATCTTTTGTCCATGTTAAAATTGGGTTATTTGTCTTTTATTGAGTTGTAAGATTTCTTTATATATTGCAGGTGCTAGACTCTTTTCAGGTATGATTTCCAAATATTTTCCTCCATTCTTTGGATTATCTTTTTACTGTTTTGATAGTGTTCTTTGAAGCACACAAGCTTTTAATTTTGGTGAAGTCCAGTTTATCTATTTTTTTCTTTTGTTGCTTGTGATTTTGGTGTCGTATCAAGGAAACTTTTGCCTAATTCAGGGTCATGAAGATTTATGTTTTCTTCTAAGAGTTTTATGGTTTTAGCTCTTACATTTAGGTCTTTGATCCATTTTGAATTAAATTTTGTATATATTTTGAGGTAGAGGTCCCACTTCATTATTTTGCAATTGGAAGTCCAGTTCTCCTAGCACCATTTGTTGAAGAGACTGTTCTTTCCACACTTAGCTGTTAGGCACCATTGTTGAAAATCAGTAGATTATAAATATATGGATTTCTTCTGAATTTTCAGTTCTATTCCATTGGATCTCTTTGTCTCTCCTAATGCTACTACCACACTTGTTGATCTGATGCTTAATGGCAGTAGCTTTGTAGTAAGTTTTGAAGTCAGAAAACGTGAGTCTTAGTTCTTTTTGAATCTTTTTTCCTTATTGAGGTCATAATAGTTTACAACATTGTGAAATTTCAGTTGTACGTTATTATTTGTCTGTCACCATATAATTGTGCCCCTTCACCCTTGTGCCCAACCCCCTTCCCCCTGGTAACCACTGAACTCTTCTCTTTGTCTGTGTGTTTGTTTGTCTTGCACATATGAGTGAAAACATACAGTGTTTGTCTTCGGGTTATTTCTCTTAAGGTAGTATGCTCTAGGTCCATCCATGTTGTTGCAAATCCCACGATTTTGTCTTTTCATGGCTGAGTAGTATTCCATTGTACCACATCTTTATCCAGTCATCAATTGATGGGCACTTGGGTTGCTTCCACGTCATGGCTATTGTGAATGGTGCTGCAAAGAACATAGGGGTACAGAAGTCTCTTTCAATTGTTGATTTCAAGTTCTTTGGATAAATACCCGTTAGTGGGATAGCTGGGACATATGGTATTTCTATTTTTAATTTTTTTTCTTTTTTAAAGATTTTATTTTTCCTTTTTCTCCTCAAAGCCCCCTGGTACATAGTTGTATATTTTTAGTTGTGGGTCCTTCTAGTTGTGGCATGTGGGATGCCACTTCAGCATGGCCTGATGAGCGGTGCCCTGTTTCTGCCCAGGATCTGTACCAGCGAAACCCTGGGCTGCCGAAGCGGAGCATGCAAACTTAACTACTGAGCCATGGGGCTGGCCCTCTATTTTTAACTTTTTGAGAAATCCCATACTGTTTTCCATAGTAACTGCACCAGTTTGCATTCCCACCATCAGTGGATGAGGGTTCCCTTTTCTCCACAATCTCTCCAAAATTTGTTATTTTTTGTCTTGATGATTATAGCCATTCTAATGGATGTAAGGTGATATCTTAGTGTCATTTTGATTTGCGTTTCTCTGGTAATTAGTGATGTTGACAGTCTTTTCATGTGCCTGTTGGCCATCTGTATATCTTCTTTGGAAAAATGTCTGTTCATATCCTCTGCCTGTGTTTTCATCAGGTTGCTTGTTTTTTTTGTTGTTGTTGTTAGTTGTGTGAGTTCTTTATATACTGTGGAGATTAACTCCTTGTCAGATACATCATTGCAAATATTTTCTCCCACTTGGTGGGTTATCTTTTTGTTCATGGTTTCCTTTGCCTTGCACAAGCTCTTTAGTCTGATGAAGTCCCACTCGTTTATTTTTTTTATTTCCCTTGTCTGAGTAGACATGGTATCCGAAAAGATCCTCCTAAGACCGATGTCAAAGAGTGTACTGCCTATGTTTTCATCTAGGAGTTTTATGGTTTCAGGTTTTACCTTCAAATCTTTGCTCCATTTTTAGTTAATTTTTGTGTATGGTGAAAAATAATGGTCTACTTTCATTCTTTTGCATGTGGCTGTCCAGTTTTCCCAACACCATTTATTGAAGAGATTTTCCTTTCTCCATTGTATGTTCTTGCCTCCTTTGTCAAAGATTAGCTGTCCGTAGATGTGTGGTTTTATTTCTGGGCTTTCAGTTCTGTTCCATTGATCTGTGTGCTTGTTTTTGTACCAGTACCATGCTGTTTTGATTACTATAGCTTTGCAGTATATTTTAGTCAGGGATTGTGATGCCTCCTGCTTTGTTCTTTTTTCTCAGGATTGCTTTAGCTATTTGGGGTCTTTTGTTGCCCCATATGAATTTTAGGATTCTTTGCTCTATTTCCGTGAAGAATATCATTGGGATTCTGATTGGGATTGCATTGAATCTGTAGATTGCTTTGGGTAGTATGGACATTTTAACTGTGTTTATTCTTCCAATCCATGTTCATGGAATCTCTTTCCATCTCTTTATGTCATCATCTATTTCTTTCGGTAATGTCTTACAGCTTTCATTGTATAAGTCCTTCACCTCCTTGGTTAAATTTATTCCTAGGTACTTTATTCTTTTTGTTGAGATTGTAAATGGAATTGTATTCTTGAATTCTCTTTAAGTTCGTTACTGGAGTACAAAAATGCAACTGATTTTGTAAGTTGATTTTATACCCTGCAACTTTACTGTAGTTGTTAATTATTCCTAATAGTTTTTCGATGGATTCTTTAGGGTTTTCTATATATAAGATCATGTTGTCTGCAAACAGCAAGAGTTTCGCTTCTTCCCTCCCTATTTGGATTCCTTTTATTCCTTTTTCTTGCCTAATTTCTCTGGCCAAAACCTCCAGTACTATGTTGAATAAGAGTGGTGAGAGTGGGCATCCTTGTCTTGTTCCTGTTCTCAGAGGGATGGCGTTCAGTTTTTGCCCATTGAGTATCATGTTGGCTATGGGTTTGTCATATATGGCCTTTATTATGTTGAGGTAATTTCCTTCTGTCCCCGTTTTGTTAAGAGTTTTTATCATAAATGGCTGTTGTATCTTGTCAAATCCTTTTCTCTGCATCTATTGACATGATCCCTTGGGTTTTATTCCTCATTTTTTTAATGTGGTGTATCACGTTGATTGATTTGCGGATGTTGAACCATCCCTGTGCCCTTGAATAAATCCCACTTGATCGTGATCTTTTTGATGTATTGCTGTATTCTGGTTGCCAATATTTTGTTGAGGATTTTTGCATCTATGTTCATCAGAGATATGGTCTGTAGTTTTCCTTTTTTGTGCTGTCCTTCTCAGGCTTTGGTAAGAGTGATGTTGGCCTCATGGAATGTGTTAGGAAGTGTGCCATCTTCCCTAATTTTTTGGAATAGCTTGAGAAGGGTAGGTATTAAATCCTCTCTGAAAGTTTGGTAGAATTCCCCAGGGAAGCCGTCTGGTCCTGGGCTTTTATTCTTTGGGATGCTTTTGATTACTGTTTCAATGTCTTTACTTGTGATTGGTCTATTCAGATGCTGTATTTCTTCTTGATTCACCTTGGGGAGGTTGTACATGTCTTAAGACTTTATCCATTTCCTCTAGATTGTCCATTTTGTTGGCATATAGTTTTTCGTAGTATTCTCTTATATTCCATTGTATTTCTGTGGTATTTGTTGTTATTTCTCCTCTTTCATTTCTAATTTTATGTGAGCTTTCTGTCTTTTTTTCTTTGTAAGTCTGGCTAGTGCCATACTGTTTTATTTATCTTGTCAATTTTATTTATCTTCTCAAAGAACCAGCTCTTTGTTTCATTGATTCATTCTACTGCCTTTTTTGTTTCAATAGCATTTATTTCTGCTCTGATTTTTATCATTTCTCTCCTTCTGATTTGAGGCTTTGTTTGTTCTTCTTTTTATAATGCAGTTAGGTGTAGTTTGAGATTGCTTATTTCAGTGTTTTACTGTTTGTTAAGGTGAGCCTGTATTTCAATGAATTTCCCTCTTAATACAGCTTTTGCTGCATCCCATATCAGTTGGTGTGGCATGTTTTCATTTTCGTTTGTCTCCAGATATTTTTTGATTTCCCCTTTAATATCTTCAATGCTCCATTGGTTGTTCAATAGCATGTTGTTTAGTCTCTACATCTTTGTCCTTCTCTGCTCTTTTCTTGTAAATAATTTCTATCTTTATAGCTTTGTGATCAGAAAAGATGCTTGTTATTATTTCAGTCTTCTTAAATTTATTGAGGCTTGCCTTGTTTCCCAGCATATGGTCTGTCCTTGAGAATGTTCTGTGTGCACTTGAGAAGAATGTGTATTCTGCTGTTTTTGGATGAAGTGTTCTATGTATGTCTATTAAGTCCATCTAGTCTAGGTTTTGATTTAATTCCACTGTTTTCTTGTTGATTTTCTGTCTGAATGATCTATCCATTGATATGAGTAGAGCATTGAGGTCCACTACTATTATTGTGTTATTGTTAACAATTTCATTTAGGTTTGTTAATAGTTGGCTTTATGTACTTTGGTGTTCATGTGTTGGGTGCATAGATATTTATAAGTGTTATTTCTTGTTGATGGAATGTCCCTTTGATCATTATATACTGCCCCTCTTTGTCTCTGTTTACCTGCCTTATCTTGAATTCTACTTAGTCTGATATAAGTATTATAACACCTGCTTTCTTTTGTTTGCCATTAACTTGGAGTATTGTCTTCCATCTCTTCACGCTGAGCCTGTGTTTGTCATTGGAGCTGAGATGTGTTTCCTGGAGGCAGCATGTTGTTGGATCTTGTTCTTTAATTTATCTTGCCACTCTGGGTCTTTTTATTGGAGAATTCAATCCATTTACGTTTAGGGTGATTATCGATATATGAGAGCTTAGTACTGCCATTTTATCACTCATTTTCCAGTTCTCATGCATTTCCTTTGTTTCTTGTCCTGTGTATTTTGGTCTACCAATCAAGTTATGTAGTTTCCTATGTTGTGTTTGTTTTCTCCTTATTTATTCTTTGTGTCTCTGTTCTCCTTTTTTATTAGGTGGTTACTCTGAGGTTTGTATTCAAGATCTCATGGATAAGATAGTCCCTTTTCTTGGGGCTGGCCCCATGGCCAAGTGGTTAAGTTTGCATGCTCCACTTTGGCGGCCTGGGGTTTCACTGGTTCAGATCCTGGGCATGGACATGGCACCACTCATCAGGCCATATTGAGGTGGCATCCCACATGCCACAACTAGAAGGACACACAACTAAAATATACAGCTATGTACTAGGAGGATTTGGGGAGAAAAAGCAATTAAAAAAGGAAGTGATACATGAAGATTGGATTAAAAAAAAAAGAGTCCCTTTTCTGATTGCATCTGCTTTCCTTAGAGTAAACCAATTGAGTGGACTTTTATGTTTTGGGAGGTTTTTGATTACTGTTTCAATCTCTTTACTTGTGATTGGTCTATTAAGATTCTCTATTTCTTCTTGTTTTTTGGGGAGATTGTATGAGTCTAAGAATTTATCTATGTCTTCTAGATTGTCCAATTTGTTGGCATATAGTTTTCCATAGTATTCTCTTATAATCCTTCGTATGTTTTACTTTCTTCTCTTTCATTTCTAATTTTATTCATTTGAGTCTTCTCTCTTTTTTTCTTCATGAGTCTGCTAAGGGTTTGTGAATTTTATCTTCTCAAAGAACTAGTTCTTTGTTTCATTGATCCTTTCTACTGTCTTTTTCTGTTTCAATTTCATTTATTTCTGCTCTAATTTTTATTTTTTCCTTCCTCTTGTTGACTTTGGGCTTTGTTCTTTTTCTAATTCTGTTAGGTGTAGTTAAGATTGCTTATTTGAGATTTTTCTTGTTTGTTAAGTTGGGTCTGTATTTCTATGAATTTCCCTCTTGAGACGGCTTTTGCCGCATCCCATATGAGTTGGTATGATGTATTTTCATTTGTCTCTGCATATTTTTTGATTTCTCCTTTAATTTCTTCAGTGATCCATTGGATGTTCAGTAGCGTGTTGTTTTAGTCTCTACATCTTTGTCCATTTCTCAGCTTTTTGCTTGTAGTTGATTTCTAATTTCATACCATTATGGTCAGAAAAGATGCTTGATATGATTTCAGTCTTTAAATTTTATTGAGGTTTGCCTGTTTCCCACCGTATGGTCTCTCCTTGAGAATGTTCCATGTGTGCTTGAAAAGAATGTGTATTCTGCTGTTTTTGGCAGGAGTGTTCTGTATATATACCTATAAAGTCCATCTGGTCTAGTTTTTCCTTTAAATCTACTATTTCCTTGTTTGCTTTCTGTCTGGATGAACTATCCATTGATGTAAGTGGGGTTTTAAGGTCCCCTACTATTAGTCTGTTGTTGTTATTATCTCCTTTTAGGTTTGTTAATAGTTGCTTTATGTACTTTGGTGCTCTTGTGTTGGGTGCATAGACATTTATAAGTGTCATATCTTCTTGGTGGACTGTCCCTTTG
This sequence comes from Equus quagga, assembly GCF_021613505.1. Taxonomy (NCBI): domain Eukaryota; kingdom Metazoa; phylum Chordata; class Mammalia; order Perissodactyla; family Equidae; genus Equus; species Equus quagga. The sequence goes on along the minus strand of NC_060267.1, from coordinate 1,631,038 downwards.
ATCATTATATACTGCCCCTCTTTGTCTCTCATTACCTGTTTTATCTTGAAGTCTACTTTGTCTTATAAAATTATGGCAGCACCTGCCTTCTTTTGTTTGCCATTAACTTGGAGTGTTGTCTTCCACCCCTTCACTCTGGGCCTCTGTCTGTCTTTGGAGCTGAGGTGTGTTTTCTGGAGGCAGCATATTGTTGGGTCTTGTTTTTAAATCTGTCTTGCCACTCTGTGTCTTTTTATTGGAGAATTCAATCCATTTACATTTAGAGTGATTATTGCTATATGAGCAGTTAATGCTGCCGTTTTATCACTCGTTTTCCTGTTCTTCTGCATTTCCTTTGTTTCTTGTCCCTTGTATTTCAGACTACCAATTCAGTTAGGTAGTTTTCTATGGTAGTTTTCTTAGTTTTCTCTTTATTTATGATTTATGTCTCTGATTATTTGTTTAGTGGTTACCATGAGGTTTGTATAAAAGAATCTCGTAGATGAGATGGTCCATTTTCTGATAGCCTCTTATTTCCTTGGACCAGCTGATTCCATCCGTTTCCTTTTCCCTTCTAAGTTATTGTCATCACAAGTTATTTCATCTTGTGTTGTGTGTTTGTGCTTAAAATGATGAGGTTATATTTGTTTTTAGTACTTGCCTTCCCTTTTTCTTTAAGAATATAATCGTTTGCTAACTTGTTCTGGTAGAGAGCTGCAATTTTCTGATTTTGTCTCCCTGTTTATCTTCTTGCTCAAGGCTTTGTAACCCCTTTCTTTCTTTTTTTTCAGGTATGAGGGCCTTCTTGATCATTTTTTCGGGGAGGGGGGCAGGTCTTGTTGTAACTCCCTTAGCTTTTTTTTATCTGACAAAATTATTTATTTCTCCATCATATCTGAAGGATATTTTCACTGGATAGAGTATTCTTGGCTGAAAGTTTTTGTCTTTCAGGATTTTGAATATATCATTCCGCTCTCTCCTAGCCTGTAAGGTTTCTGCTGAGAAATCTGCTGAAAGCCTGATAGGGGATCCTCTGTAAGTTATTTTCTTTTGCCTTGCTACCCTTAATATTTTTTCTTTGTCAATGACTTTTGCCAGCTTAACTACTAACTGCCTTGGAGAAAGTGTTTTTATATTGGTATAGTTAGGAGATCTCTTGGCTTCTTTCACTTGTATTTCCAGCCTCTTCCCTTGGTTTCTGAATTTCTCAGCTATTGCTTCTTTGAACAAGCTTTCTACTCCATTCTCCTTCTCTTCTCTCTCTTGAATACCTGTAATCCTTATGTTGCATTTCCTAGTTGAGTCAGATATTACTCAGAGAATTTCTTCATTCTTTTTAGTCTTAGTTCTCTCTCCTCCTCCATCTGAAGTATTTCTTTATTTCTGTCCTGTAGGCTGCTGATTTGTTCCTCTGTAATATCAACTCTATTATTCAGGGAGTCCAGATTTTTGTTTATCTCAACCATTGTGTTTTTCATGTCCAATATTTCTGATTGGTTCTTCTTTATAGTTTCTATTTCTTTTGTGAAAAAGTTCCTCATTTCATTGAACTATCTGTATTTTCTTGTAACTCGTTGAGTTTTTTTATGATAGGTACTTTGAATTCTCTGTCATTTAGATTATAAATTTCTGTGCCTTCAGCATTGATTTCTGGGTGCTTGTCATTTTCCTTCTAGTCTGGAGATTTAATATATTTTTTCATACTGTTTGATGTCATGGATTTGTGCTTCTGCATAGTGATGGTATCTGATCGCAGCTTCCACGTGCTGTCATTGAGTGGGGGTAGGGGTCAGGACCTGTGTATTTTGAGGCCGCCATGATCCATGGCTTGCTCACAGCCACTGCTTTTCTGTGTGTGCAGCACTCTGGCCAACTGGCTGAGCTGGAGTGCTTGGTAGGTAGAGGGGTGCTTTCTTTTACCTGTGTGACCCTGGGGGTTCTTGCTCTGCCCTTGCTGTCTGCTCTCCTGGGGTGCTGTCTTGAGGAAGACACCCTGGCAATAGCTTAATCAGCTCTGTGTGGGGCTTTCCCTTGGGCGTGAGGGAACTTGGAGAGCGAAAGTGTTCCCATGGAGGGCCGCCCCACCCCCCCCAGAGCCACGCAGTCCTGGGGTCGTGTCATTGCCGTTTGACAGGGAGAGGAGATCCCCTCACCTCCCACTGCCTCTCACGGGCCCAGCACCTCCACCTTCAGACATGTGGCTGCATGGGCCTCTCAGACATCTTTTGTCTTGTGTGAATGTCCCCTGTTGGTTTGTGAGTGTCCTTTTCATTGTATCTTGGGAGAGTCTAAGGGAAGAACTCACTTCACATGATGCTGATGTCACTCCTTGAGTCATTTTTGATGGATTGTAATTTCTAAAAGTTGTTTCAAAATCTTTGTGAATTTTAAAAGTTCTTGTCGTGAAATTGTCCATAATATCCTCTTATCAGTTGAATCTCTACAGCATCTCTAATGATGCTTGTTCCCTTTTCATTTTTATTAATTTGTCTGTTTTTTCTTTTTCTTGATTAGTTTTTCCAGAGGTTTATCGTTTTAATTATTCTTTCAAAGAATGAACTCTTGACTCTTTTGATCATCTGTGTTGTACATATTTTGTCGTTTCAAGTCTTGCTATTTATTATTTCTTTCTACTTTCTCAGAACTTTCAGGGTTTTTTTTCTTTTTTTTGCTATCTTTTTTTAAAAAAACATTCTTTTAATTTGTGTTGTGTTCTTTTGGTCTATTTTTGTGTTTTTTTTTTTTTTTTTGGTGAGGAAGATAGGCCCTGAGCTAACATCTGTGCCAGTCTTTCTCTATTTTTTGTATGTGGGATGCCACCACAGCATGATTTGGTGAGCGATGTGTAGGTCTGCAACTGAGATCCAAACATGTGAACCCAGCCCACTGAAGCTGAGTGCACAAATTTAACTACTATGCTACCAGGCCAGCCCCTAAAAAACTTTAAATTTGATTCTCAGTCTTTAAATTTGACTCTAATTGCCATCTTGCTGCCTTCCCATGAGTGTTGATGCATAATATTCTTTGGTTTGTTCATTTAACAAAATATATTCTTATTTGCCCCATGAATTATTTAGATGTGTATACTTAATTTCAAAATACGTAAATTTTTAATGTAATTTTTTATTGTGCAGTTTTAAGTTGATCTTATTAGGATCAGAGACCATAATATTGTAATTTGAGACTAACTTTAAGACTTAGTGTATGGCTAGTTTTCCTAAATGTTCCACGTGCATTTGGAAAGAATGTGAATTCTCCTGTTGGTTAGCACAGTGCTACACATGTGCCCATTCCGATGGATTGTATTCAAATCTTCCATGTTGCTCTAGGTTTTGTCTTTGATTTGCGTTTGGTTTTATTTTTGAATTTCTCTATCAGTTTCTCTACTGAGAAAGACATATTAATGTCTCTCAACTGATGGTGGTTTGTTGATTTCTCCTCGTAGCTATGTTAGTTTTTGTTTTATTTATTTTGAGTCTGTTATTAAGTACTTAAAAATTTAGAACTGTTTTATCTTTCTCTTGAATTGACCTTTTTATTCTTATGAAAAGGCTCTCTATCTAAAAACATTTTTATTAGCTTTATAGTTTTGTTGTTGTTGGCTGTTTTCTTTGGTTAATATAGCTATTCTAGCTTTCTTTTGCTTAATAGTACTTTCCATCCTTTAAGCTTTTCATTTGTCCTCTGTTTTGTTTTACATCTTGTAAAGAGGGTATGGTTGAGTTGTGCTTTTTTCTGAATGGCCGTCTTTACTTTTTAACTGGACAGTTGTAGTCAATTGTGATTACTGGTAGATTCAGATTTATTTCTGTCTTCATCTGTGGTCTGTTTGTCCTCTTCCCCTCCTCCCATTCTCCAGTCTTTTGTGTTGAGTTATGTACGTGAAGACTTCGTGTTAGCTGTTTTTTTCGCATTCCATTCCCCCAGCATCTTGCAAACATGCACACTTGTTTGTAAGTTGATATGTTCTTTATTCTTTTAGTGGTTATTCTAGCTACTTCAACATGTGTACTTTTTTTAAGGAAAAGTCTTAATTAATCAGTGTCTTTAACCTGTTCTTGAATAATGTAATAATTTAAAATGTTCTGATTGTCCTTCTCCCAACCTATAACAGCATCATGCATTATTTTAGTTTTAGCATACTTCTCTCCTGCATACATAAAAATTTTTAGACAAATTATTATTTTAGGTAGTTGATTTTTGTTTAAATTTATTTACTATTTTCTTGGCTCATTATCCCTTTTTGTATCTGAAGACCTTCCATATGAGATAATTTTGTTCTCTCTGATACAACCTTTAGAATTTTCTTTAGTGAAAGTCTTTTGGTGAGAAAGACACTTTTTTGTTTGTTTATCTGAAGATGTCTTTATTTCATCCCCATTCTTGAAAGATAATTTCTCTGTGTCTAGAATTCTAAGTTTTCTCATCACATTGAAGCCATTACTCAGTCTTTTGACTGCTAGTGTTGCTGTTGAGAAGTATGATCACCCTTCCTTTGTAAATAATCTGTCTTTTATTTGACTGTTTCAAGCTGTGTTTTCCCCCTTTGGTATTCTGCAGTTTTATATAATGTGTTGAGGTCTTCCTTTTTTTTCACTTCATTTTTATTTTCTTATTTGTAATCCTACTTGCAGTTCTTTGGGCTTCCTGGATCTGAGGATTTACTTGAATAATTATGTTAAGTTTTTGACCATTATCTCTCTGAATAATTCCTATTATTTTATTTTTTCCTTCTATAGGTCTTTCTTTTTTTTAAGTTTAATTTCCATTTTCCTTTTCCAAAGGCCAGTTTTTCTTCAGTCTGTAAGGATGCAGCTCCTTACGTGGTTTGATGGAGGTCGTGGAGCAGCACCTGCAGGTCTAAATTGGGGTGGGTGTGTTCCATCCTTCCAGACTCCACGAGAACGGGTCTTGACTTCTTATTGCGAATGGCACAGCTCACACAGCAACGTAGTTTCACATACAGTTTGGGAGCCTCATAGGCATTGAAGACACTCGCTTTGGAAATGTCTCTGACACCTCTGCTGTTTCTCAGTGGCATTGTCCTTGGGTGTGTTATCTGGTGCCCTTAGGGCAGTTGTATGTGGCTGCAGCCCATTTTGGCAAGACCATTGTTCCTTCTTTTCTTGGTTATCTTGGAAATGAGGACTTTGTAACTCTAATTAGACATATATTAGACCTTCTGAATCTATTTTCCATGTGTCTCACCCCTTTTCATCTTTTTCCTTCCCCACAAACTCATTTAACAGCAGGCTTGTAGTTATAAATTCTCAGAGGAGATTTTGCTTTTCTTCATTCTCCTAGCACCAAGGTCAAGCAGTCAAGTTTGCTTGCTGTCACCTTCTGCTAGGTAGGTTTACTGCCCATTCCACTGTACTTTACAAGTGTAGCCTTTTGGATTTTTAGCTATATACGAAGTTTTTTGATTACATTCCCCATATTGGGGAGCTCAGAATATGTAGCCTGTCTTCAGCATTCTGTGGTTTTCCAACCTTAAAGTCAAGAGCCAACTTCCACAGCTTCTGTTCATTTGTGCCAAATTATGAAGTTTAAAGGTATATTTAAAAAATTTATACAGCATTTTAGATTTAGCCAGTAGAGCCACTATGTGCATCTAACCTACCATATTACAAGAAATGGAAATCCTTGATCCATTTCAGATAAACATATATTTTAAGTAAGGTTTATCTAAGAAATATAGCACAGAATTCCAACCAGCAGTTCCCCATTAAAAAAGAAAACAAAAAAGTCCTTGGTTCTAAGTTTGGATAATTCATTCCCTTTTATATGTTTAAGCTAAAATAAAATGTTTAAGGTATATATATATTTAACATAATATAGAATAATATGTGTGCATATATATATGTGTGTGTGTGTTTTGGTGAGGAAGATTGGCTCTGAGCTAACATCTGTTGCCAATCTTCCTCTTTTTGCCTGAGGAAGATTATCCCTGAGCTAACATCTATGCCAGTCTTCTTGCATTTTTGTAGGTGGGATGCTGCCACAGCATGGCTTGATGAGTGGTATGTAGGTCTGGCCTGGGATCTGAATCAGTGAAGCACGGGCCACTTAAGTGGAGTATGCAAACTTAACCAGTATACCACCCGGCCGGCCCCAATAATATGTATATTTAATTTCCTGATTTAACTAGCTAACTGCAGGTCTGTTTTGAATTGGATAGGATTGTTTCTACTGAACTTGCTTAATATCTGCACCAGTGGAAACAGTGCTTTCTTTAGGCAGGGAGCCCTGGTGGGTACACATGAGATCGAGGAAAAGGTCATCATCCCCAGGTATTCTGAAGAGGAGTGTAGGAGCAGTTGTACCACTCATCTCATCTTTAATGCAGATGGTTAGTAGTAAGGTAGGGGCAACACAGAGGCCATCTTTGTCTAGAAGAAGCTTGTTAGTAGACTCCCAGAACAGATGGGGGAGGACACACCAGGCATGACTGCATTTAACATGGAATAGAAAGGAAAAATTTGGTTAGGAGTCTTGACCCTAATTTTTTCCTTTTGGAAAACGTGGTCCTGGTAGCACCTTGGTTGTGCAGAGACTTCCTCCTGCCTTGGTACTGCAGCTTGCTCTCTCCTTGACTCCAGGGAGCCAAGTCTTTTAGGCTACTTGAATCTCTCACAACACCTTTATGGCTTAACTCTTCTTTTGAGAGAAACCTCTGAAAAGATTTCTCTTCTCTGAATCTATTAACAATGGTATGGCTTTTTCTTCTTTTGTTTAATTAATGTGGAGAACAGCTTTGGTTTTTGTAATGTTAGACCAACGTTTGAAATGTCTTCTATGTTACTAGACTCAGTTTGCTAATGTGTTAAGAATTTTGCACAGTATTTGCGAAGGACATCAGCCTATAATTTCCTTTTATTGTGCTGTGGTATCCTTTTTGGGTTTTAGTATCAAGGTTATACTATTCTCAAAATGAGTCAGAGAGGGTATCTTCTGTGTTCTCCAAAATACGTTGTGTAAAATTCTTTCTTTCTTGTGTGTTTGACACAATTCTTTTGTGAAGACATCTGGGCCTAGAATTTCTTTATGGGAGAATTTTCTTATTACTGATTTAATTTTTTAAGATTATAAGGCTTTATATTTTTATTTCTTCTTGAATCGTATTTGGTAAGTTAATTTTTTCTAGGAATTTATTTAGTCTAAAGTCTCTGATCTTTTGGTATGATATTGTTGTAATATTGTCTTTGGGATATCTAATTTTGAGTAGTTTGCAAAGTATGTTCTGTGGACCTGTGTGGATCCCTGAGACCAGGTAGTCTGGGAGGTCAAAACTATTTTCATAATATAGATTTTTTTTTTGTCTTTTTCTCTTGACATTTACAGTGATGCTGCAAAGCAATGGTAGTTAAAACTTCTGACACTTTAGCACAAATTTAAGGCAGTGGCACCAAACTGAACTATTATATTCTTCATTGTCATGCATTCGTATTCTTTTTTAAAAATAAATCCAGTTTCATTTAAGAATGTCCTTGATGAAGCAGTGAAAATATTAATTTTGTTAGATCTTGACTTTGAGGACACGTCTTTTTAGCATCTGCGTGAGGACATAGGAGGGAGTCACAAAGCACTTCTCCGGCACACTGAAGCGTGGTTGTCGTCTTCAGAAGAAGCACCTATCAGTTGAGTTGTGCGCTGAACCAGCTGGTTTTTTCTGTAACACTCCGTTTTTTCTTGAAAGAACAGGACTGGCAAATTTTAGTTATTTAAACTTAGGTATTTGACATTTGTTTTTCTCAAACGTGAACTAAGTGAGCCTAACACATCCAGAAAAACAGCTTTATTAATAGCTAATGATAAAAAAAAGTCAAGCTTTCAAAAAGTGAAATTTAGAATTTTGGGAAACTTATATCTAATACCATGAGCTTGACAGCTTCCCAGATCTTCTGGTGTGATGGGTAATGATGTTAAAGAATGTGATTTTTTTTTCCCCTTCATATTCTGAATTGTGTCAGTTTGGAACATCTACATAACTCACTGAACCAGTATTTTCCAGATGACCAATGTATGATAATACAAAATCATATATGGGTAAAAGATCCATTCAAAGTCCGAGATAAACCAATGGATTTTAATAGAGTGTGAAAAGTTCATTGATACCGTTTTTAGAATCCACATTGTAACTGATTTTCAAGAAACTACCATTTGTCGAGTTTAGGTACAGTATCAAGAATATCAACAGTTATTCAAAATGATTATTAAAATATTCTGTTTTCCAACTCTCTATCTGTTTGAGGCTGGATTTTCTTCATATGCTTATAGAACTTAACCAAAACAACATATCACAGAAACAGTCATAAGAATTTAGCCATCTTCTATAAAGCCAGACACTAAAGATATTTGCAAAAATATAAAATAACATCACTTTCTCATTACGTTTTTTGGAAAATAGATTTTTTAAACAGTTTTTGTTAAAAATATTATTTATGTTAATGTGTAATAGGCTTATTATTCTTTTAAATAAATTAATATTTTAAACATTTCTCAGATTTAACTTCTAATTTGGTAAATATCAATAGATATAATCCAGTTAAACAAAAGCTCTTTGAAAAATACTAAGATAATTTTTTAAAGTGTAAAGAGGTCCTGAGACCAAAAAGTTGGTGAACTGCTTGCTGACCTGTGAAACCATAATGATGTTTCTTTTTTATTCCTGACATTATGTAGTTGTTCCTCTTTCCTTTTTTTTAAAAGAGAGAGGAGCATGTCCCAATTCTCTGTTTTAAAAATTTGTCTCCCTTATACTTTTTAGATTGTTTTTAAAACATACCTGTAAAAAGTGATGATAAATACATCTACAATTGCATTAATTGATTGTAAAACTCCATAGGCCTAGTCTAGTTTTACGTGAATTTATTTCTGTATTTTGTTAGGCAAATTCCCTACAAAATAACACAAAATTCACTTAAAAACTGAGGTCCTGTCCTCCGAGAAGCAGTGACACCCCAGTAGCAAGAGTACAGCTGATGCCCAGATCTTGGTTTCTAATATAGTCCTCCAATAAAAAGAGCCAGGGCTCCTTGGAGAAATTGCTGATTCTAGGACTGGGGCAAGAAGTATATAAGATCAGCCTGGAGCATCTTGTAGTGCCAAAATTAAGAAAGTACTTAAACAAACAAACCCACAATGATGGGAATGTGTCAAAGGGAGATAGGAGCCAACTGAAAGAGCTCCCAGTGGCTGAAGTTGGAATAATTTGAGCAAGAAAATACGTAAAGTGTAAAGGATTAAAACCCCAAAGTATAAAATAAATATACATGGTTCCATACTGGTATAAATAAATGATTGAATAAATAAATGAGAAGAGACAAATCTCCCGTGCAGAAGAACTCCAAATAATTTGTGTCGATGCTCTTTCTTCACCAAGGTGGAGCCTAGCTCCCCGCTCCTTAAGTGTGGGCTGTGCATGATGACTTCTTTTTCAGAAGAGCACACTAGTGAAGGAGGTTGGGAGGTGGAGGAACCTGACAAGCATTGCCTCAGCCGGGTCATCAGGACGAACATCAACAGTGATAAGTCCTATTGATAGTATGCTTCAAGGGGTATGATGGGGTGAAAAGGGCACTGTATCTCTGTGGTGTTCCTCCCCAAAACCCATAACCCCAGTCTAATCCTGAGAAAAATATCAGACAAACCCCAATACAAGGACATTCTACGAAATGCTTGACCAGTAGTCCCCAAAACTGTCAGTGTCATCAAAAACAAGGAAAATCTGAGAAACTGGGTAGCCAAGAGGAGCCTAAGGCAAAATGATGATTAAATGAAATATAGTATTCTGCATAGGCTCCTGGAACAATAAAAGGACATTATGTAAAAGCTAAAGAAATTTGAATAAGGTATGGACTTTAGTTATTAGTAATGTGTTTCCGTTAGTTTATTAATTGTAACAAATGTACCATACTAATGTAAGATGTTAATAATACGATGCGGAGTATTTGGGAACTCTGTACTATCTTCTCAGTTTTTCACTAAGTCTGAAATTGTTCTAAAAAATAAAGTTTATTTAAAAAAATACTGAGTCCCTCAAGTATTTTTTTAAACCCAGAAATCATGTACTTCATGACTTTACCAGGTTTTTGATCATATTCCACTCTTAGATACACATTATTCCTGGAGCAACCCAAGTTTTTAAAAATCTAGTAAAAGTAATTTGCTTGAGGATATTGCATAACTGGTTCTCGCAAACAGGCCCCAGTATTTATGATGCTGCATTTGCTGCCAGCTGAAGGCCCACTCACAAGTGGTAGAAAGTTATGTTTATTATAATCTCAAGTCCTCTAGTATCATTTTAAATTTTTTATGTTCAGATCAACCAAAATTCTTATAAAAAATATTGACTATACCTTTGAATGTATAATTTGTTACTTAAAAGTCCTACGTGTTCTTTGACATACTCTTTAGAAATTTTTAATAATTTAAAAAGAGATAACTGGTTTCAAATAAATAATTTGTCTATTTTTCAGAAAAATTTTGCTTTAGGAACTTCGATTATGATTTAGTTATCTTTTTATTACTACAGCAAGTATTACTGGGGCCATATATTAGGAAAACAGCATTTATTGCCACCAACCCAGATAGTTTCTTGGTGGGGAGTAGGGCAGAGCGTATTCTGGAGATTTTCCCCTACTAGCAGACATACTTAGTTTTGACAAAATAAACATATTAATTTGTAGCATTTTAATTAAAAAGTGAAAATGTGCATGCTATCCATCTTAAACAATTCCAGCCTTATCAACAAGAGGAATTTAAAAGCTTACTTGTTACCCTTATGTTTGATTTATTTATAGATGAAAGAAGAAAGATGAGTTCTTTTTTTTTTTTAAAGATTTTATTTTTCCGTCTTCTCCCCAAAGCCCCCAGTACCTAGTTGCATATTTTTAGTTGTGGGTCCTTCTAGTTGTGGTATGTGGGACGCTGCCTCAGTGTGGCCTGATGAGCGGTGCCATGTCCGCGCCCAGGATTCAAACCGGCGAAACCCTGGGCTGCTAAAGTGGGGTACGTGAACCTCACCACTCGGCCACAGGGCCAGCCCCAAGATGAGCTCTTTTACTCTGTGACTTTTTAAACAGATTTTTGAGTGAACTAGTGTAAAGAAAGAAAATATGTGAAGAAACTAATATTGTTAATAGCTAAACCATTATTTCAGTAGCCTGTAATATTCCAAACTCATGCTTTCCACTTACATAGCCATATTCCTCTTCTGGCTGAAACAATTACCAAATAATTAGACAAAAGAAATAGCAAGTAATTAGACCAAAGATGTTGGAGTTGGGATTTCATATGGCAGGTAGCTCAAGTAGTACCCAAAGAAAATACAAGTTAATAGTCACCTTTTAAGGTTAAAAATTAAAAGAGCTTAGGGAGAGGGTTGGGATCAGAAATCCAACGTAAACACTGGTTTCAAATCTGGAGTCTGTTCACTTTCACCTAGGCCCATCTCAAGACTGCAGGACCTTCAAGGAGTGACTTAGCATGGAGGAAGTGATAGGGCTTGGCTAATGCCTTTGGCAAATGTCCTTGCCACGATAGACTCTTCAAACATCATGTCTGCTATAGTAACTACAATCCAGTGACAGTCTCTGATTCCGTGTAGTGTGAAAAGGAGGGTGCCTGGTGCCGCCCAAGTCTTGTCAGTACACTTGTTCACCTTGACAGCCAAATGATAGCATTGCTTCCAAGAGAAACTTGGTGGTACTGTTTGCTAAATTTCCAAGAGTTTCTCTTGAAATCCCTGTCAGTGTTCAGGCAAATCTAAGTGATAATTTTGAGCTTCATTTTAACCAGTGATCTTAATAACTATTAGCATATTAACTAGTAAAAATGTAAGATTATTTGGTTGTAGTTTTATTGGTGTGTTCTCATGTTGCAAAAATTCAGGGGCAAAATTTATCAATAAGTATGTTGCTATTTTGAAACATTATCCAGTACTAGAGTATTTCTTCATTCACTAAACTTAGCATTTAATATGTGTCTGGCCCTTTCTGCGCACTGGGGATATAGCAGTGAAGAAAACAGAGTCTTTGCCCCTGTGGAGTTTACTTTTTGTGGTGGCTATGGCATAGAGGGGGGATCAGAAAAGAAAGAAGTCAATATATAGTCTGCCAGTTGGCAGTAAATCATTTGGAGAACAAGAAAGCAGTGTGAGAGGAAAAGGGAGTACCGTTGTGGAAAGGGGGTTACCTGTTTTATACAGGGTGCTCAGGGAAGCCCTCTGACAGACGAATTTGTGAGCAAAGACCTGAAGCAAGAGAGGGAGCAAGCTTGGGGGGTATCTGGCAGAAGAGGTAGGGAGAACAACGGCTGCGAAAGCCCTGAGGGAGGAGCATGGTTCGTGTATTCAGAAACCGCCAGAGGGCCAGCATGGCAGAAGCAGGGTGTGGAGGGGAGAGCTGTAAAGTGTATGAGATCAGTAGTGTAGCCAGAGGGCAGGAAATTATACCAAACTACCAAAGTATTTAGGAGCTGGTAGTGCAGATCATTAAAAAGTCTTTAATTTTTACTTTCAGGGGAATAGAGGGAGCCATGCAAGATTTGTGTCAGGAAAAATTGTGAACAACTTTGAAATGGGCAAAAAATGATGAGTGGGTGTCCTGTCTTGCTTATCCTTTGAGTTTATCTCTGTCTCATTTTCTTTGAGTCATTTTACAGTTCTGTAATTTCTAGAAAACTGTTAAAAATGTAGGCGTCTTATCCCTAAAGATGCAAATTAATTGTGTCCCGGGAATGCAATTGATTATTGCCTTGGTAATAGACCTGTTTACATCTCTTTGCAGATTCATTTCAGAGTTCCTATTCTCTCTGTTTGTGTGGTTCTTGGAGTTTTCCTCTGAACCAGTTGTAATATCGTAATAGTTCCCTCGTTCATTAATTAATGAGTTAAATAATATCTTTGACATATGTTCATTTTGTTTATGAGAGTCATGATTTTTACCATTTAAAAAATATCCAGTAACGCTTTTTAACAGAATTACTCTGGTTGCTCTGTTGAGAAAAGACTAGAGCAGGGCCAGAGGAGAGGCAGAGATCAATTAGAAGGCTATTGCAAAAATTCAGACTAGAAACGATGGTAGCTTGAACCAGAGAAGTGGTTGAGATGGTAAGCATGTGAGAGTGAGGTGTCAAGGATGCCAGCAAGATTTTGGGGTATTAAACTTAGTAAAATTTACAAATAATTCCTTCTTCCTTTTAAGCATTTTTAGGTAGGTAATTTTTATTTTCTATTCTTAGAAGTTTAGTCGGCTTGACTAAGAAATGTAAAAGCTGGTGATCATGACTGTTTCTCATAAGTATTTTCTCCAGTGGTTAGAGTGCAATATATAATGACTGTTGAAAACATCAGTAGCTACTGTATCAGTCAGGCTTCTGGCAGGAAACAGGACCCTAAGTGTAATAAAAGAGAATTTAATGAAGGGATTATTTGCAGAGTATAGGCAGAGTAAAGCCAGGCCTGGTGGTCTAATGGTTAGGATTTGCCACTCTCACTGCTGTGGCCCAGTTTGTCTCTCGGTGAATCTGTCAGTCGTCATACTGTAGCAGCTGTGTGCACAAGGCTCAGCTCTGTTGCCCGCAGGGTCACTGGGAGTCGGGATCCAGCCCACGGCACTAACGACAAGGGCAGGTTAAAGGAAGCCAGCAAGCAGTGATGACTAGGCTAGCTGACAACAGCAGGAATCTGTTAGACTTCTAGGTCTAAGAGGGACCAGGAAGGAAGTGATTACCTGAACCAGCAAGAGCTGTAGGTATAGAAGAGGGCTGCCTGATAGGAGTCATCAGTAGAGAAACCTCAGTAAGAAGTGGGCCACAGCCAACCTGGTCTGCTATTGCTCCATGCAGGCCTGTCCTCTGGGGCAGAGTAGGGTGGCTCTGGGGGGTCGAATGGAAAATAATGGTTTAACTCTGTCTTAAAAATAAGCAAACAAACTGATGTGCCTGAACTTTAAAAAGAAGAAAAGAAAGAACATAGTTGTTAGTAGTAGAAAGTTATACAAATTCAGTTGGGTAGGTGTTAATGACATGAAACAGAATTATAGCAGCTAAAAGTCAACCATAAAATTTGGTGAAGACATAAAAGTTTTTATGTCATATCAAATGTTTTACTTTGGACTCAGAGGTTAAAAATGCCTTTATCTTTTATATGCATTTTACTAGAATTAATTGAGTATAACTTTTACAACTGCATAGAACCATTGCTTTATGTTTCTAAGTATTTAAAAGCTCTTCTGTTGTGTCTTTACCTTTGTTCTTTTTTAGATTTAGATTTAGTTTAGTCCTTAAAATATACTTCAATTGAAAGAAAGCTCAAGTCATCTCATCTAGCTTCTTAACCAGTAGTGGAATCTTCTGAAACATGGCTAGTGATTGGGAACATTTGAAGGGAACACAATTCTTTGTTAGATGGATGGAAGGCTCTTTTATTCTCATAGACTTCTATGATCTGGTCCAACCTCTATTTCAGGATCAAGTCAAGTCCATTATTCCATAAAACAGAAATTTGACAACAGCCATCTCTGCCGTACTCTTCCTTACTGCTAAATATTCTTTTCTCCACACTAACTTCCATGCTTCCTGTGATCTTACCTTACTGACTCTTCTTCTTATCCCACCTCACCTTGAATCCTTCTCTTCCCTGGGCTTCTGTGAAACCACACTGTTGGGGACTTTCTTCCTGCTTCTTGGACAGTGCCTGTCTAGTCTCATTCTGGGGCTTCTCTTCCTTTGCAGTTTCCTTAAATGTTGGTGTTTCTGAATTTCTGTAGCTCTTACTGTTCATCTCTCTGGGCAGTCTCATCGGTCCCATGCCTTGCATGCATAAGCTCGTGGCTCCTGGATCCCCATCCCCAACTCACGTCTCTCTCTCCCTCCCTACCTCTTTCTCTCTTTGCCTGTTGAGCATTTCTGCTTGGATATCTCACAGGCATCACAGTACTTTTAGAACCGAGCTTATCAGTTTCTCAGAACCTTGTGTCCTTCCTGTGTTCCCTAGCTCAGTGAATGTACTGTCACCTAAATGGAAAATGTGGCTATGTTCCCTGACTCCTGCTTTCCTTCCCAGGCTAGTCAATGATCAGGTGTTATTGATGCTAACTTCTGAGTATTCCTTGTCTGTTCTCCTTTCTCCATCTTCATGGTTCACTACCCTAATTCATACCCCCCCTTACTGTTACTGCAACAGCCTCCAAACCTGTAACAACCATATGAGGTGGTAGTTGCGGTTTTTAACTTATCAGTGAGGAAACTTAGATGCAGAGAGGCTGAATAGGAACTCATCTCCTTAGCCCTAAAGCCCGTGATATTTTCCTTGTGTCATGCTGCATTGCTGGCAATATCAGAGATTGATACTGCCTTCTACTGGAGGAATTTAGAACGCTAAAAACCACGCCTTTTGTTTTAGATTCTAATGTGGTGTTTTAAAATACATTTAGATAGCAGAGCTGTTGTAGCTCATTTATCAATTATATGAGAATTAAACTCTTAGTCACATTCCACCTTCTGTTTTAGCGGGGTTAATAGTTTCAAGAGAATTCAGATTTGTAATTTGCGTGTGGAAAATTAAAAATTTTAAGGCTTTGACAAGAATATTTTATGAGACTAATATTAGGATATTTTATTAGACTAATGTTCTTTGTAGCTAAGTTCATGGATTTTTTTTTTTTAAAAGAGGATTTACAGTGGATAGCTTTTCAGCCAGTACTAGTGAAGAAACATTTTGGAAGTGGGATAGAGTAAAACATCTTAGAAATTCTGACAGTTTTCTGTATAGATTGTTTTCTCCACATTTGACTTTAAAAAAAAATGAAAGGAAATAGTCTCACGATTGCTTTCATATTGTATTTTACCATAAACTGTACTCTAAGGGGATAGCCCCAGTGACCTCAGCTGTGCTTTTGAATATGGCTCTTCAGAGTTACCTTCATCGTGCAGGAGTGATACCTTGAGTTTAAGATCCAGATACATCCGAAGGACAACACCCCATGACACCTTTAGGGGAAGTGTGCATATTGTCTTTGTTAATGTGGTAGACAGGGAAACTAAAAATTCTAAATTTAGCTTCCGGTAAAATTGTAATTAGTTTTTTCACTTCATTTCCCTGTTTGAACAATGGAGAAAATAGTTCCCAGCGGTCCGCACTACAGGATTGTTTTCCAGACAGGTTTATCACAGCTGGAAAGAACATTGTGTCTTGGGTGCTCTGAAATCCTACCACGTAATTGTAACTATCTTCTAGTATCCAGGAAGGAGCAAAGAAAAGATATTTTAAATATCCTTTCATTAGTGTTATTTGTAATGAGTTGATAGTTCTCATTGACTGTATACTATATTTCATTGATTCTAAGAGACATTTTCTAATTTTATTCACTGAAATATGGGTATATCTTACAATCAGTGGCATGTCATAGTTTAACTGACAACTTTTTTTTCTTAGTGGTATATAAAGTATCAGTCTTAAAATCAATTGCATCTCAGTTTTGATGAAAAACAGTATGTATTTCCATTAGTTTTCAAAATAATAACAGCAACAGTAACAATATAGTGGCCTCCATACCTGAGGATCACTTTTTGGTAGCCTCTATTTTCTTAAACATGACCAAGAATTGGAAAGTAAGCAAAAAAGGCTTCTGATGCCTAAAATTGCTGTTATGAAGCTCATGAAGTAAAGACCATGCACTTTAACATAAAATATTCTTTTATCTCTGAGTATAGGGCCTTATTTGTTATCTGTTCTTAATAGGCTTGGGTATCTGATTACAGCATCTGTGAGGATTCAAAAGAGTAAAGTGAAAAAAAAGCATGTACATGTTTATTAAGTAACAGTTCAAGAATCTGCCATACTATCAGCTGAGAATGAGGGTGATCATAAACAAAGTAAGAATTAAAAACTAGTTTTAAAAAACACGGGGCTGGCCCCGTGGCCGAGTGGTGCGCTCCGCTTCAGCGGCCCAGGGTTTCCCTGGTTTGAGTCCTGGGTGTGGACATGGCACAGCACATGTAGCCATGCTCAGGTGGCCCCCACATGCCACAGCTAGAAGGACCCACAACTAAAAAAAAAAAAAATACACAACTATGTACTGGGGGGCTTTGGGGAGAAAAAGGGAAAAAAAAAATCTTTAAAAAACACAAAACTCAGGGGCTGGCCCCATGGCGCATCAGTTAAGTTCACATGCTTTGTTTTGGCAGCCCAGAGTTGGCCAGTTCGGATCCCGGGCGTGGGCCTACGCACTGCTTGTCAAGCCTCGCTGTGGCAGGCATCCCACATTTAAAGTAGAGGAAGCTGGGACCGGATGTTAGCTCAGGGCCAATCTTCCTCAGCAAAGAGAGGAGGATTGGCAGTGGATGTTAGCTCAGGGCTAATCTTCCTCAAAAAAAAAAAAACAACACAATACCCAGAACTGGCCACAAGAGTGCTATTTCAGGAGGGGCAGACAGCCTGACACACATAAATCACTCTGATTACAGCCTGGCAGAGATTCTTCATCAAAATGCAGTCTGTCTGATTCTACTAGCACTTTCTTTAAGGGACAGAATAGATTTTATTTTTTCATTTTGATTGGGGAACATTTGTTATTGATTAAGTTTTTCCCTCTTATGGCTTAATGGAGTTGCTGGAACATGGTTTGCCCTGAAAGTATCAGGAAAAAAACTTTCATGATACTCACCTGTCAGACATTTGAAATGGGAATTACATCTGTAATTGCAGTAGTCTCTACACCTTGGTAATTCTACCCACGTGGCTGAATGGCGCCAGAGTGCCATGTTTAGGCGCTAGAGCCAAGGCCTGAGCCTAGGAGGTGGGAAGGTGTTAGGAAAGCAGTAGAGGAGAAGAGCTTAGAGAACATGGGGTCATCCTGCCGGTGTCTCCAGCAGCTCCTGGTGGGCGTTGTACACCACATGTCCAACGGCAGCATTTTTGTTTGGAATCCAGCCAGGCTACGCATCTTTGTAAACTCTTGGGCCCTTCACCTAAGACGTGAATCCTGGGCTGATGTTGCTGGCTGCGAGCACCTTTAGTCTAAGAGTGGGTAAGTTGTGTGTGTTGGCGAGTTTCCAGCATTTGCCCGTGAGGTTTTCTTCCTCAAGTTCTCCTGGCGGTCTCCTGTGGCCGCCGTGCTCTTCATGCTCTCCCCTAACCTGTTGTGCATGGAGTCTGCCTCTGGGCTGTATGTAGACGTTTACAGCTTTTCTTTCTGAAGAAGCCTTTAATAAAGTATTGATTTGTATATTATTTAGTTGATAATTTATTGTTGATTGTAAAAGCAATTTACACTCTATAGAAACTAGAAAGAGAAAAATGCTTTTCACCCTACCATCTAGTGAGCCAGTGTTAACATTTTAGTGTGTTTTAGTCTTTTTTCTGGGTTGATGTTTTGTGTAGCAGTGAGAGAGAGAGAAATAAGCGGAATGTTATTTTTTTTAAATGAGAATCCTCTCAAATTTGCTGCTGGGTATGGAGAATAATTTTTAAAATAAACATTTTTTTGTAAACAATTTTTGAATCACAGAAAAGTTGGAAAGATAATACAAAGATTCTCATATACCCTTTACCCAGCTTTCTTTAATGTTAACCTTATATAATAACTGTTATATTTGTCAAAGCTGAGAAATTAACACTAGTACAATACTGTTAACTGAACTGTAGACTTTATTTAGATTGCCGCAGTTTTTCCAGTAATTTCCTTTTTCTGTTCCAGGATCCAATCCAGGGTACCATATGTCCTTTTTTTCTGCTTAACTTTTTACCACGAATGTTTTTCTTTGTCATTAAATATTCTTTAAACAATGCTTATTATTGGCCCCATAAAAGTTCATCAAAAGGGTAGACGTACTCTGATGTAAATATTTCTGGGGTTAACTTTTTTTTTTAAGTATTTTGTGAATGTTAGAAAATGCACACATCAAACATTTTCATTAGTGGTTTGTTTGAGTCAGGTGAATTTAGTGCTAGATTGTAACAGTAATTTTGAATGCATTCCTGTAAAAGCAGAAAATAAGTAATCACATTTACTTTCCTTTGAGAGTATGTTTAAGAGCATTTTAGATTGAGTTAAATGCAGCAATTCATGAAGCAATGTGTTTTGAGGGTTATTTAGAGTTGCTTAGCACTTGGCTTAACTATTTTGAGCAGATTGTGTGTGTGTGTGTGTACATTTTATATACATACAGTCAATATTTAGGCTTTTAATATGAGTCTAGTGACTAGTATGATAACCCCCTTAGTTTGGAAACACAGATTTACATACGGTATATTCTGCTTGTATACTTTATATGCAGTTTTGAAAATGACCCTTTCATTTACTTTTCTGTTATCCTTCATTAATGTTTATTTAGTTCTAGGGTAAGCATATTATATGAAAATGGGGATGCCTGGAGATTTTCTTGCCTGTCTTGCATTGTTTTGTCGATGTTTATAGCTTGATTGACATTAAGTTATGTGTGTATTTAACCTGAAGTGTGACGTTTGAGTGGCTTATGTTTAGTGTTTGTTGTTTTAAAGAGTAAAGGCATGAAGCCAGATGCTGTGTGAGAGCTACTACGTGTGCCACACTGAGGAAGATGCTGTAAACTTCACGCTTGGCTGTTCTCTCTTACTGTTGCTCAGCTCAGTAAAACCCTGTAAGTTAAGCATTTATTACGCTAGAGTTCGGTCAGCAGACTACTCTCTATTAGTAAATTTGTAAACTAGAGATTTATTATGAGGGATAAGCAATCATTTGTTAACTTGACTGTTATAAGAATTAGTATGCAGAAACGATAACTAGTTGAAGGCTACAAACATAGAACTCTGATGTACAATACTTAGAGAAAATTGAATGCACTGTTTCTGTAAGGTCAAATATATTCATTCCAGTTTTCAGAGTTAATGATAAATGCTTTCTGGAGAATGCCTACAGTTTCTTACTATTTTACAGTCACATGTCTTCTTTCTATGGTGCAATCTGAATTTTTAGTGCAGAGGGCTGTGTGGTCTGTCATACAGAATGTTCATCACTTCAGTGTTGCTGGAGGACGGGATCTGCTTTCCTTGTACATATTTTTATATTGCCACATAAAGTACTCAACTAAGAATTTCTTTGAGTTCCTGAGGCCAGTGGTACTTTGTCCTGATGGAAGGTGCTGGGATTGTTGCCTTTGGTGCTGAGGACATTGTCGAGTTAGCTAAGGCAGTGACTCATCTGCTGGGTCTGCACATCTGTAGGTGTGCTTATATGTCTCAGGGCAGAGATTGTGGCCACTCAGACTTAATTATTGTGTAAATTTCATCACCGGTGTTTCTGGGTATAAGTATGCTCCAAGGTTATAGACGATTCCAGGATTGAATCATGAACAGTATTACTAAAGGGAGAGTTGTGTTTTGGAATGGAATCATCTTCCACTTAGCTTTCTCTTGTTTTACTTTTAGCAAGCCATTTTAGTATTTGCTAAGTACACACACAGACTTCTTGATTGATTGATATATGGTAGATAAAGATATAGATATAGATTCTTGTATTTCTATTCCTAAAAGCCGAAATACATGATTGAAAGTGACTTTGTCAAATTCAGTGTGAAATGGGTTAAAGTGGGTGACTTTTTGTAGATCTGGACGGAATATTGGAGGTTCAGGTCATCATCCTGCAGTGACAGTCACTGCAGGTCCAGATGCTATTGGGAGAGTCTTTATGCTTATACATGGATGCTGTGACTTATGGGTTAGACTTTGGGCATTATAGACACTAAAATATCATTAATTTTGTTCTTAGGAAATAGAAGTTCTCCTGGTATGTACTCTAGATTTTCTGCCTGTATAGGAAAGTATTTAGCTAGGGCATTAGTAGTGTCTTTAAGACTGTAACGGAAAATGGGAACTACCCTCAGTAGTGCAAATTGACCTTCATGAAATGGTGCAAGCCGCCTTCCCTCCTATCTCCTAATATTTTTTCATGCACATCCTACTATCCAACTATAAGCAACGACCTGCTGCTTCAGGAGCAGGCCGTGTTCCTCGGCTCTGCTTTTGCCTGCACTCTCTCCCTCTGGATTGCCCTTGGCCGTAGCACCCCCCCCCCCCCCCGTCTCTCAGGGCTGGGTAGTCATCTTTCCCAGGAAGCCTCTCTTGTCTCTCCGTCTCTCCTTCTGCTCTCAGTTAAATGCTCTGATGGTGCTGGCGCATAGGTCTGCAACTCTGCCTTGTCTTCATTTTCTTGTGTCTCGGTCACTAAACGTTAAGCTCCTTGGAATCAGAGAATGTGTCTGTTATCTTTATTTCTAGCACTTAACTCAGTGCCTGGCAAAGAGAGTTAGTGCTCAGAAAATACTTTGTGAATCCTTCAATGTGTAGATGGAGAAATAAACGAACTCAATTTTTATTCTCTTCTTAATATTGATAACTGTTTACAAATCATTTTTATCTACGAAGTAACATTTTGTTAGCTTAATTCAAACAACTGTGTCTGAAATAAAGAAATGTTACTTTATTAATATTTATATTTATCCATAGGAAAATGAATTGATGGTAGTTGAAGTATACATGAGCATGTGCTTAATCTTTCTTGATCGTCCCGGTTTTACTTGTCTCTTACAGAGAAAACAGAAATGAGAGGAATCTGGTTTAAATTGCAGTACAAGGAATTTAGATTAGACATAAAGAGTTTCCAGAAAATAAAGTACCAGATATTGAAGTGATTTGTAAGTAATGTAATTGATTTTTTGGAGCGTTAAAGGGGGGGCGGTGAATGGAGGGTTATGAATTACAAAGTGGTTCACTTACACTGCCCTTAGTAGAATAAAAATCCTAAAGGAAGAAAAATCTGTTTAGGAATATGCAGACACAACTATATTCATGGGTGGATGTTTGGAAATACTTGGGTACTTGTGGTTTGTGTGCACTGTGTACTCTGAGTTTCCAGCTAAGGAGGAAACTGTTGCAGATGTCCTCACTGTTCGCAGAGTGGCTTTGGTTCAGTGCTTAGCAGAATGTCCTGAGAAGTCTCCCTCCTGAGGTTTTATTTTCCCAACTCCTCTTCCTGAGAATGATATAAGTAATAAAAAATTCTTAGCAATATTAAGAATAAACAGAAAACTAATGCATATCAATAAAAAAGACCTACCCAATAGTGTAAAAACAAGCAGCCAGACCATTGACACAGAGAACAAAGGATTTTTGAATGCCACTCTCTTGATTGTTTTAATGTAATTAAATATGGCAGTTAGCTGTGCCCAAAATAGAGAGTTATATTGTGTGCTTCTAACTATAGTCACTCTGTCCTGGCTGTATTTGAACAGAACTAGTGTAGTATAAGCCAAATTCACTCTCAGTGCTAGTGAACTGAAAGGGCAAATATACTTTCCTAAGCACCAAATTTATAATCACACTCATGAATAGAGGTCAGTGTTCTCTTTGCTTGTCGTTCTGCAAGAATCGTATTGGAATAATTTAGGACAGCTTTACTAAATTTATTAATGTAACTCTGTATGAGGATGGTGCTTAAGTTCCCGGCTTCTGTGCTTACAGTGCAGAAGGCTCCTTTGTGATACAGGAGACAGGATTTTACCTGTAGAGGTGACATAATAATGCCTTGTCTGTTTAAACACTGTGTGTTTTCTATATGTCTTTATAGCCAGAATTTATTTGGTTTTCACAATAACTCTGTGAAATAGGTGTCTTGACCTTATAAATGAGGAAATTTAGGCACAGAAAGATTGACCAGCTGCCAATGGCCTACAACATGGTTTTAAAATAAATTTTTGTTTTTATTTCAATAGCTAACATTTACTAAGTGCTTACTGTATGCTAGGCCAAGGCGCTGTTTTAAGCTTTCTGCATGCATTAATTACTAAGAACTTGGACTTTTCAGTCAGATCTAGATTTAATTCTGGCTCTTCCTCTTATCAGCTGTTGAGAAAGTTACTAACATCTGCAAGCCTGGGTGTTCTCATTTGGAAGGCGGAAATAATGATAGTACTCAGCTCATAGGGTGGTTGTATGGATCAAGATAATCCAGATGAATCTATCTTTAGCATACAGTAAGGGCTGTAAAATCAATTTTCTATAGAAAAATAGGGTGTTAGTAAACAGTATTTAGTGTATTTTTAGCTTCTTGATAATTTTCCTGGTAAAATCATTCTAGTCCTCTTGAATATAGAATCATAGTTGATGCTAATATATATACCTATTTTATAAAAAAAAATCCATGTTACAAGATTATAGCTCCATGTAGTGGCTGTAACTACCTCTTCTCTCTTACTACTTCCCAGTCACCTTTCGCTTCTGAGCCTTTCACTAGTGGGAAGAAACAGAAGAGAGCTCAGAAGTCGTGGAGAGTATCTGAGGCATCGTGTCCCAAAGTCAAAGGCAAGATGCCACCATCCATGGGTTATGCTCACTCCAGGAGTGCTGTGGCCTATCAGTTAGGTGGAACTCAGAATGTGTTTTCTTGTAGAAAGTATCCTTTTAAATGAGGCACATAACGTTGTTTAACCCCTGATACAACTGGCATGCTGGATGTTTGCACTGAAAAACAGTAAAAGCAAGCAAAAACTTCACAGTCCTTGGCAGTACTAATAATCAAAGTAATTAAAACAGTAAACCTGAATATATATTGAATCCTCAAAAAGAGGTCTGGAGAGGATTCTGGGAAGATGGCAGAGCAGGAGGTGTCAGGAATTTGTCTCCACACCTAGGCGACAGTTGTACTGGCAGAATCTGATCTAACTGTTTTGGAACTCTGGAGTTATTGAAGAATTGCAACTGCCAAGAGAAGGCTCGGATGTAAATTGAAATCAATTTTGGTCGGTTTCAGCTCTTAGCACAGTAGCAGCTACCCACCTCCCCCACCCTCAGACCTAGGCAGGCAGCTCCCCATCCCCGGCTCCCAGGCCGGTGCAGCTTACACCCAGCTTGAGAGCCAGGGTAGGCAAGAAGGGCCCTCTCCTCTGAATTTTAGGAATCTGTGCTTGGAGGCTGCTGCTCCTCATCACGGAGGTCAGACGTTGTTGCACCTCTCCCATCGTCGTCGGCTTCTCTCCTTCCTGCCGAAGTGACTTCCAGGGATTTAAAGGGCTAACACCCTTTTTTGCTCTGTTCATTTTCCTCTTTTTCCCCTTTTGGGAGCCGGACGTTAAAGACTAGGACATTGAAAAAACAGTCACATGTACAGGGAAAGTTAGGAGGTGACCATGCATGTCCAGAAAAGGCTCAGAAAAGACCTGAGAAGACACTAGAGGCTGGCCATTGGCACAGAGACATCCTACAACAGTCAAAAAAATAAAAACAATAGCAAAAATGGCAAGCCCTGGGGACGGGGAGAGTCTGATTTCCAGACTTACCACATTATTAGATTCAAATGTCCAGTGTGCAACAAAAAATCACAAGGCCAAGAAACAGGAGGAAAGTATGGACCATTTGAAGGAAAAAAATTAATCAACAGAAACTGTCCCTGAAAAAGACCTTAAGGCAGATGTATTAGGCAAAGACTTTAAAACAACTGTTTTAAGTATGCTTACAGACCTAAAAGAAGGTGGGGAAAAGTCAGGAAGACAATGTATGAAGAAAAGAATATTGATGAAGAGAGAAAACCGAAAAAGAAACCAAACAGAAATTCTGGAGCTGAATAGTAAAACAACTAAAATGAAAAATTCAGTAGAAGGATTCGGAGGCAGATGTGAACAGGCAGAATACAGAATCAGCAAACTTGCAGATAGGACAGTGGAAATTACCAAGTCTGAGGAACAGAAAGAAATGTGATTGAAGAAAAGTGAACAGAGCCTAAGAGACCGATGGGACACCATCAAGTGGACCAACGTACATATTGTGAGAGTCCTAGAAACAAAGAGAGACATTTGAAGAAATAATGACTGAAGACTGTCCAAATGTGATGAAAGACATGAATATAAACATCCAAGGAACTCATCGCTCTCCAAGTAAGATTAACTCAGAGATACCACCAAGACACATTATAATCAAAGTTCCAAAAGCCAAAGATGAGGAATCTTGAAAGCAGCAAGAGAGAAGCAGTCAATCACATAGGAAGCATCCTCGATAAGATTATCAGCAAATTGCTCATCAGAAACTTTGGAGGCCAGATGGCAATGGGCTGATATATTCAGAGTGCTAAAGGAAAACAACTGTCAACCAAGAATTCTGTATTCAAAAATGAGGGAGAAATTACGACATTTCCAGATAAGCAAAAGCTGAGAGAGTTCCTGACCACTAGACCTGCCCTGCAGGAAGAGCTGAAGGGAGTCCTGCAGGGTGAAGGAAAGGATGCCAGACAGTATCTTGAAGCCGGATGGAGAAGTAGAGATCTCAATAAAGGTAAATACAAGGGGCACTGTAAAAGCTAGTACTGTTGTAACAAAGATTTGTAACTGCGCTGTCTGTTTTCTGTGTGATTCAAGAGACTAATACGTTTAAAGGAAAAAAATTATTATTAGTCTAAAAGCTAATATTATCCTAACTTTGGTTTGTAACTCTTTTGTTTTCTATATAATTTAGGAGACTAATGCATTTAAAAGAATTATTAGTCTATGTTTTTGGGTATACAGTATATAAATCTGTAATTTTGTGACATTAGTAACTGAAAGGGGTGGGGATGGGGATGGAGCTGTAAAGGAACAGAGTTTTTGTATGTTATTGTAGTTAAGCTGGTATAAATTCAAATCAGAGTGTTATTACTTTAGGGTGTTAAATGTCATCCCCATGGTCACCACAAAGAAAATAGCCATAGAATATACACAAAAGGAAACGAGAAAGGAATTTAAACATTTCACTACAGAAAAATCAACTAAACGAAAAAGAAGACAGTAATGCAAGAAATGAGGGACAAAAAACTTGAGGCATATAGAAAACAACTAGCACAGTGACAGAAGTGAGTCCTTCCTTATTAGTAATTACTTTCAACGTAAATAGGTTAAACTCTCCAATCAAAAGACAGAGTTTGGCAGAATGAGTAAAAACATGTGATCCAACTATATGGTGTCTACGAGAGATTCACTTGAGATCCAAAGATACAAATAAATTCAAAGTCAAAAGATGGAAATGGATATTCCATGCAAATAATAGCCAAAAGAGGACAGGGATGGCTATAATAATATCACACAAAATAGACTTCAAATTAAAAAAGGTTACAAGAAACAAAGAACAACATTACATATTAATAAAATGTTCAGTAGAGCAAGAAGATGTAGCAATTAGACATTTATGTACCTGAGGGTGGACTATCAAAATATACAAAGCAAAACCCAACAGAATTGAAGGGAGAAATAGTCTACAGTAATATCCAGAGCGTTGAAACCCTGTTCACAATAATGGCTGGAACAACCGGACAGAAGATAAGTGAGGAAATAGAACACTTAAGT
Source organism: Equus quagga (assembly GCF_021613505.1). NCBI lineage: Eukaryota > Metazoa > Chordata > Mammalia > Perissodactyla > Equidae > Equus > Equus quagga. Next base: position 1,604,710 of record NC_060267.1, on the reverse strand, counting down.
AGACCAACTAGATCTAACAGACATATACAGAACACTTTACCTAACAATAATAGCATAAGCATTTTTCTCAAGTGCACATGGGACGTTTTCCAGGATAGCTATATGTTAGCCACAAATTAAGTGTCAACAGGTTTAAAAGATAGATATCATGCAAAATATCTTCTCCAGAAAGAAGGGCATGAAGTTAGAAATGAACAACATAAAAAACTAGAAAATTCACAAAATTGTGGAAATTAAACAACACACTTTTAAACAACCAGTGGATCAAAGAAGAAATCATGAGAGAAATTAGGTAATACGTAGAGATAAATTAAAATGAAAACACAGCATGTTGCAAATTATGGGAAACAGAGAAAGAAGTGCTAAGGGGGAATTTTATAGCTATAAATGCTTACATTAAAAAACAAGAGAGATCTCAAATCAACAACCTAACTTTATAACTTAAGGAACTGGAAAAAGAAGAACAAACTAAAACCAAAGCTAGCAGAAGTTTAGAGCAGAGACAAGTAGAGAATAGGAAAACAAGAGAAAATAATGAAACCAAAAGTTGATTGTTCAAAAAGATCAACAACGTTGGCACGTTTAACTAGATGGACTAAGGAAAAAAAGAGGGAAGACTCAAATTACTAAAATCAAAAGTGAAAGTTAGGACATCACTATTGATTCTACCGAACTAAAAAGAGAGTAGTGTGAAAAATTGTACACCAACAAATTGGATAACCTAGAGGAAATGGACAAATTCCTAGAAACGCAAAACCTACCAAGACTAAATCACAAAGAAATAGAAAATCTAAATAGACCTATAACTAGTAAGGAGACCGAATCACTAATAAAAAAATCTCCTGATAAAGAAAAGCCCTGGACCCAATGGCTTCACTGGTAAATTCTACCAAATGTTTAAAGAAGAACTAATATCAGTCCTTCTCAAACTTTTCCAAAAAACTGAAGAAGGAACACTTCCTAATTCATTCTGTGAGGTCAGCATTACCCTGATGCCAAAGCCAGACAGAGACGCTACAAGAAAAGAAAACTACAGACCATTTTCCCATATGAACATTGATTCAAAAATTCTCAACAAAATACCAGCAAACCAATTCAGCTACATATTAAAAGGATTTTATACCACGACAAAGTGGGATTTGTTCTTGGCATGCAAGGATGGTACACCATATTAACATTGATCAATATAATACACCACATTAACAAATGAAGGAAAAAACTACTCTGTCATCTTAATTGATGCAGAAAAAGCATTTGGCAAAATTCAACACATTTTCATCATAAAAAACACTCAAAAAACTAGGACTAGAACAAAACTACATCAATATAATAAAAACCATATATGAAAAACCCACAGTGAATATAATAATACGAAAGACTCACGCTTTAAAGATCATGGATTAGAAGACACAATATTGTTAAAATTTTAGTGCTATCCAAAGAGATCTACAGATACAATGCAATCCCAGTCAAAATCCCAGTGATTTTTTTCAAAAGTAGAAAACCCATCCTAAAATTCATATGGACTCTCCAGGAATCCTGAATAGCCAAAACAATCTTGAAAAGGAAGAGCAAAGCTGGAGGACTCATACTTCCTGATACCAAAACTTACTACAAACCAGTTATCAAAAGAGTGTGGTCCTGGCATACAGACAGACCTAGAGACCAATGGATAGAATAGAGAGCCCAGAAATAAACCCGCACATATGTGGTCAAATAAGTTTTGACAAGGGTGCCAAGACTATTCAATGGGAAAAGGACAGTCTTTCCAACAAATGGTGCTGGGAAAACTGGATATCCGCCTGCAAAAAAATGAACTTGGACCCTTACCTAACATCATAACAAAAGTTAACTCACAATGGATCAAAAACCTAAATATACAGTGTAAAACAGTAAAATTCTTAGACGAAAAATAGAACAAAGCCTTCATGACATTGGATTTGGCAATGCTTTCTTGGCTATGACATCAAAAGCACAGGCAACAAAAGCATAAATAGACAAATTGGGCTTTATGAAAAATAAAAAATTTCATTCATCAAAAGACTGTGAACAGTGTGAAAAAGGCAACCCACAGACTAAGAGAAAATATTTACAGATCATATCTTTGGTAATGGATTAATATCCAGAATATAGAGAGAACTTCTAAAACTCAGCAACATAAGAACAAACAACCTGATTCAAAAAATGGGCAAAGGACTTGAATAGACATTTCCCCTAAGAAGATAGATGAATGGCCAATAAGCACATGAGAATATGCTCAACATCACTAATCATTAGGGAAATCCAAATCAAAACAACAATGAGATACCACCTCACACCTGTTAGGATGGGTAATACCAAAGAAACAGAAAACAAGTGTTGATGAGGATGTGGGGAAATTGGAACCCTTGTCCATTGCTGCTAGGAACGTAAATGGTGCAGCTGCTATGGAAAACACGATGGTGGTTCCTCAAAAAATTAACAATAGAATTACCATATGATCCAGCAATACCACTTCTGAGTCTTTATCCCAAAGAATCGAAAGCAGGGTTTCAAAGATATATTTGTGCATCCATGTTTATAGCAGCATTATTCACAACAGCCAAAAGGTAGATAAATGTTCATCAACAGATGAATGGATAAGCAAAATTTGGTGTATATGTAGAACGTAATATTATTCAGCCTTAAAAAGGAAAGAGATTCTGACACATGTTACAACATGGATGAACTTTGAGGACATTATGCTAAGTGAAATAAGCCAGGCACAAAAAGATAAATACTGTATGATTTCACCCATGTGAACTTAGACCCTTACCTACAAAAATTGGTATCTAGAAAAGTCAAACTTACAACAACAGAAAGTAGAACAGGGCTTGCCAGGACTTAAGGGGAGCAGAAATGAGTTGTTTAATAGGTATAGAATTTCGATTTTGCAAGATGAAGAAGTTCTGGAGATTCGTTGCGCAACAGTATTGAATGTATTTAACATTGCTAAACTGTACACTAAAAATGAGTTAGGTGGTAAATTTTATGTTTTACTACAATAAAGGAAAATGGAAAAAGAAAAAAGGTACCAACGTGTAACAGAATAAAAAGTTTCAGAGATTCTAATGGAGGCTTTTTAATATATTAAGAGCTTTATAGATTGGTCCACTGATTCTTTAACATGTTTAACTTTATTTCCGAACTTAGAACTTTTCCTTGATAACTGGTCATAGATAGCCGACGCTCACTTCTCTTCATCGTATTTACTGCGATTAAACTCATTTCAGGATGGGGTTGTAGGATGCTTTTAAGTGGAATGAGCAAAGAGGAAGAGAGAAGATGTTCCTGAATTAAAGTTGGCTAAAATCTCATAGAAGAGAGAGATGGACACACAGAATATGTATTCATATTAGAGGAATGGTGGGTGGTCGAATTAGCTGGGCAGTTTTACTAGCCAGAGACAAAGTGTGGTGTGTGTTAAGCTTCTGGAGAAAAGAAGAGCATGCTAAGGAAGAGGTGCTGGGTTGCTGCCCAGCCTGACGTGGCTGTGGCAACAGGTTGCGAGGCGCACAAGCAAACACCTGGCTGAACTGCTGATTTTATGTATAGGTTTGAAGTCCATAATTGAAAATTTTGATTGTAATTGGGTTTATGGTTTTGGAAATGTTCATTTTAGATATGAATCATCTTTGTTAACTCTAGTTAATATGTAGGTTAAAGTGAGACTATTTGCAAAACCCCTTACATAATGCCTAATGTGGTGTAGCTATTCAGTAAATGTTACTGCCCATGTTTGAGTGCGCTTGATTTTTTTCTGTGCTGTAAAAAGTGAGTAAGTTGACCAGAAAATTTCTGAAAGTATATTGAAATCTTTTGAAACTCTACCTTGTAAGTAATTACCATAATTTGTCTCATTCTCGTGTGACTGTGGCATGCTATTTTTACTGTTTTCTGATGACTGACTCCTTGGAGTCAGTTCTAGGGGATCTTGTGGAATAGGAAGATCCAGAGGGTAAATTCTAAAGAGAGTCCGCTCTTTGTGGGCAGTGATGGTGAGATTTTAGAAAAGCATATGGAGATGGAGAATTAGCCTGCAACTGGCTAAAATGGGGTTTGAGAGCTGGAAAAGGAGTGTTTTTAGTCTAACCTCTCATTTATGTCTCAGGAGATAAGTATAGAGCAGTGAGTTGTCCAGTGTCAGAGCTATGGTGGAGACGCCAGAATCAATGACTTCCTGAAGACCCTGCTATCCAAACATCATAAAGCTTTAGACTTTTGTGTTTCTACTTTTTCTTTTGAAAAGGCCGTTATTCATAACATGTACATATCATATTAACTTTAAGAGTAGATCTTGTATATTAAATAATTTTAAATCAAATTTTTAGACTTTTGAGTTTGCTTAAGTAGGTTAACTGAACTAACAGTGCTGCCAGAATTCTCATAAGGAAAATTATTATTTTAAAAGAAATAAGAAATTCTCAACTTTTTCCTACTGTTTCCAGGTTAGGCCAGCAAACAAAGACAACATGGTGTTTTGAAGTATGATTGAACTCCTGATGCTGCAGCAGAGGCTAGGAGTATTAATGGCCAGATCTAGGTAAGTCAGAGTTTACTTAAAAATCATTAAGTCCACAAATTGTATTTTTTAAATGAGAGATTTTAATAATGTTTTCTTGAATGCAGTCATTTTGCCTCCTGATTTGCTGTCAAAGAATAAGAATAAGGACAAATGGCTTTAATTAAACAAAGACAGTGTTTGCTAATTTAAAATGCAGTCATGCGGGCCAGCCCTGATGGCCTAGTGGTTAAAATCTGCCTCACTCCACTTTATCGGCCTGGGTTCAATTCCTGGGTGTGGAACCACATCACTCGTCTGTCAGTAGCCATGCTGTGGCAGTGGCTCACGTAGAAGAGCTCAGAGGACTTAACTATATACAACTATGTACTTGGGCTTTGGGGAGCAAGAAGAAAAAGAGAAGACTGGCAACAGATGTTAGCTCTGGGCGATTCATTCCCAGCAACAAAAAAAAAAGATATCATGTGTCACTTAACGACAGCGATGCTTCTGAGAAATGTGTCATCAGGCGATTTTGTCTTGTGAACGTCATAGACTGCACTGAAGGGAAAAACATTTGCCACCCCAAAGTGTGTCTCTTTAACATGATTATTTTAGGCTGATTATTTCTAAGAAACAAAAGACTCAGCAAGTTTTTCTTGTTACCTTCCCCTTAATTGCCTAAAAGAATTCAGATAAAAAAACGTGTCTCAGGAAGCAAGCTATCACCTGAGCATGACATGAACTGGGTGGTGGACAGGGAGGAACCTAGAAAAGTCTGTCTGCTGGGCTCCCCTCTGTGTCTTCTGTTTCTGTGTGGCCAAACAAGCCCTTGTTTTCCAAAAGTTTGCTGCTTTTCTCCTACCTGTGAATTGTCTTCCTTCCCTTTGAAGTCCCCGACTCCCCCACCCCCAACAGCTTCTTTGTCTTTAGCAGAGGATGGTGTTTAAGGTGAGGGCTTCAGCCGTTTTGGTGAGTTCTGCAGTTTTCTTGGGTTTCTCTCATGTGTACATGTTATTAAACTTTTTTTTGTCTTTCAGTTGTTACTCTGTCTCATGTCAGTTCAATTCTTAGACCAGACAGAAGAACCTAGAAGGGTGGAGGAAAATTTCTTCCTCCCCTGCAGTACTTACGCAGACCTAGACGGTACAGCCTCCTACACACCTAGGCTGGATGGTACTGATCTCACGGGACCACTGTCATATATGCAGTCCATTGTTGACCCAAATATTGTTATGCTGTGCATGACTGTATTCAGCAAACGTGTTGCAGTGTTGATCTTCCCAAACAGTAGCTGCCTTTTGTTCTTGTTCCTTTCTTGAGGGAGCACAGTAAGTGTGTGTTTTCACTGAGTAATGAACTTGCCAGAGTAAGATGATGAGATCACATGGTCTCATCAAGTGTTTACAGTATTAGTACATGTTATTCACATTTACATAACCCAGATGTGTTCTCCAAATATTAACGTGGGCATAAATGCAGAATATCTAGCGTCTGCCTTTCCCCTTGTCTAGGAGTTTGTGGCTCAAGAGGACGAGTCAGAGATGTGGATGGAAACTTCACATTGAAAAGTCTCCTCCTGGGCTGGAAGATGGGGCACAACTCCTGTTGTCCCGGCTCTCTCTGTCTCCCACTCCTGCTGGCCTTACTGTGGCCTCTGGTCCTCCTTGCCTCCATTCTCACCCGTTTCATCCACCCTCTTCTTTCTGTGCTTCTTCCTCACCAGCCCTGATGATCCATCACTTCAGACCCCTGTGTTGTCAACACCCTCTAGTTTCCTTGTCCTCTTACCCTCTGACCCTGGGTCAGTTGAACTGTGTCCTGCCCCGGACTGCTGAGCACAGCTACAAACAGTGTAGCCTGGCTCTCCAGCCTCTGCGGAGCTCTCGGCGCAGAACCCTCAGTAATCCCAGTACCTTCCTTGGGTGGCTCCTCCGTGAACCATCCTACCATTCTCTCCACGTCCCTCGTTCTGCAGACTTGCCTTGTGTGTTAGAAAGGAAATGTGGGATGGACCAGGTTACCTGCTTCAGCTTCTCTTCTGTGCTCCACCCGCTCTTCCTTTCTTCCTTCTCTCCTCAGCAGATGGGGCCTTCCTCGTCATCTGCACTGATTCTGAACCTGGCCCTGGAGCTCGTCTTCTCTCGCTCCCCCTCTGTCTTGATCCATCATGTAGCCCTTCTCTTTCCTTTGTTGTTTTATCTATTTTTTTTTTAACCTTTCCTGACCTACTGATTACAAACCTGCGTAAAGTGATGTCATCCTAACACAGTAAATAAGCAACGTATTTTCTTGTGACATCATGTTTGTCCCCCCGTCCTGCTCTACTCCTTCTTTCTCAGCTTGTTCTTGAAAGAGCAGTTCAGTCTCTGGGGGGCTGCTTCCTTGTTTCCTGTGCTCTCTGCAGTTGGGCTTCTGCCTCTGCCCCTCCACTGTGGGTGGAGCCCTCCTTCTTGATGCTTTCTTGTCTTAGTTTGTGCTACTTTGACCTCTTTTTCCTCCTTCACTGACTTCTTTCTCCTCCAGTACCTACACATTTGTATTCCCCAGAATTTCAGTTGCAGACCACTCTCCATACCGTTCTAGAGCAGTGTCTTCTGTTTCATAGCTTCAAATTCTGTGTGTGTGAATATTTACCTCCTCCCTCACACCCACACTCATATACTAACTCGATTGCATGTCTCCGTTTGGTTTTCTCTGGAATCTCAATGTGACATGTCTAAGACTGAACTAATAGCCATCTCTTCCACTTGAAGACTACCAGTTTTTCTCTCTCGGGTAATGGAGCCAGCACCCTTCGTTGGCCACACTGGAACCTGCCTCTTCCTTCCTGGAGGCCTAGCCAGCCACTCAGTGCTGCTGACTTCCTCTCCTCAATCTTTCTCAAATTCATCTTTTTCTTCTTTATTCCTACTATTTCTTCTCGGGTTTTAGGTCTTTAGCATATTTCATTTTTCAGTAGTCTCTCACTGATTTCCCTTCCTCTGAGCCAAAACCCCACTTAAATTGATCCTGCACATGGAGGAATTTAGAGTGAAGTCCTCGCCACCTCACTTTCCTGCTTAGAATTCTTCGGTGCCTTTCCATCATGCGTAGGATAAAATTCATTCTCCTTGGTGTGGCATACAAGGCTTTTGTGTCATGTACTAGGCTTTTCGTTAATTATTATTGGACTGAACTGAAGTACTCAGTGAGGTCAGAATCCCCAAGTAGGTGGCGCCACCACTCCTGTGTCCCTGCCAGCAGGGGAAGTTGCCTGTGAGGGAGGCAAGTGGAGGAATCATTTTTCTGCCCCTTTTGAGAAACAGATTAAAAATATTCCTTTGAGGCACCATCTTTTAGGATTCTTTGTTCAATTTCTGTAAAGAATGTCCTTGGGATTCTGATTGGGATAGCATTGAATCTGTAGATTGCTTTAGGTAGTATGGACATTTTAACTATGTTTATTCTTCCAATCCATGTGCATGGAATGTCTCTCCATCTCTTTATGTCGTTGTCAATTTCTTTCAAGAAAGTCTTGTAGTTTTCATTGTATAGATCCTTCACTTCCTTGGTTAAATTTATCCCAAGGTATTTTATTCTTTTTGTTGTGATTGTGAATGGGATTGAGTTCTTTTTCTGTTAGTTCATTGTTAGTGTATAGAAATGCTACTGATTTATGTATGTTGATTTTATACCCTGCTACTTTGCTGTAGTTGTTGATTGTTTCTAATAGTTTTTCTATGGATTCTTTGGGGTTTTCTATATATAAGATCATGTCGTCTGCAAACAGCGAGAGTTTTACTTCTTCATTACCTATTTGGATTCCTTTTATTTCTTTTTCCTGCCGAATTGCTCTGGCGAACACCTCCAGTACTATGTTGAATAGGAGTGGTGAAAGTGGGCACCCTTGTCTTGTTCCTGTCCTCAGAGGGATGGCTTTCAGTTTTTGTCCATTGAGTATGATGTTGGCTGTGGATTTGTCATATATGGCCTTTATTATGTTGAGGTACTTTCCTTCTATACCCATTTTATTGAGGGTTTTTATCATAAACGGATGTTGGATCTTGTTGAATGCTTTCTCTGCATCTATTGAGATGATCATGTGGTTTTTCTTTCTCATTTTGTTAATGTAGTGTATCACGTTGATTGACTTGCGGATGTTGAACCATCCCTGTGTCCCTGGTATAAATCCCACTTGATCATGGTGTATAATCTTTTTGATGTATTGCTGTATTCGGTTTGCCAAAATTTGGTTGAGGATTTTTGCATCTATGTTCATCAGTGATATCGGCCTGTAGTTCTCCTTCTTTGTGTTGTCCTTGTCAGATTTGGGGATCAGAGAGATGTTGGCTTCATAGAATGTGTTAGGGAGTACTCCATCTTCCTCAATTTTCTGGAATAGTTTGAGAAGGATAGGTATTAAATCTTCTTTGAATGTTTGGTAGAATTCTCCAGAGAAGCCATCTGGTCCTGGACTCTTATTTTTGGGGAGGTTTTTGATTACTGTTTCTATTTCCTTACTTGTGATTGGCCTATTCAGATTCTCGAGGCACCATCTTTTAAAGCAAAAGCTACACTGTAGGAATCTTTTAGCTCTGTATATTTGTGAGGAGGTCAGCAGTGAGGGTGGATATTTACTTTCAAGAAGGTTTTTTTTTAATGTTTCTATCAATTATCCCTTTGCTTTAGAAAAAATTTTTAAATGTTCCTTTGCCTCCTTCTCATCCTGTAATTTATTAAACGTTTATGGAGCATGGGCTGTGTCAAGCAGTGTGCGTAGTGCCCTGGAAAATTAAGGAGATGGGTTCCCGTCTTCAGGGAGATCACAGTGAAGTAGGTGGGGAGACAGAAGCACTGCCATGGAGAGGGATCAGCACCACGACAGTCTTGTCCACTGGCCTGCGGGGACCGTCGAGGCAGCCCGCCTGGGTTGACCGGAGCCCAGATCCTCCCTCGATGCGTCACGGTTTGGCCCCTGTGTGTGTGGCGGCGCCCCATGCTCTAGTTGCAGGGACACCCCCTGTCCCTGAAGGCGCCGCCCTCCGGCCCTTGCCTCCTGCCTGCCCTTTGATCTGTCTCAGGACCTGTTTCTGGTTTCTGCTCACCTTTTCAAGTACCAGCTCAGGTGCTGCACCCTGCCCTGCGTAACCCAGAATGTTTGTTGCTTGCCTCTCTTGCCCACAGAACTCTCCTCCTGTTCCGATAGAAGGGTTAGCTTAGTGCGTTATCCATTTGTATCTCTCTCTCCTGTTAGACTCATGGCTTTTCAGAGGCACATGCTGTGCTTAGTCATCTTTACACCATGATGCTTAGCTGGCATATTCGTTAGAGCAAAATACCAAATAGGAGTCTTACTTAACTTTACTGTTTTGTTTATCACTTCTTTTGGCTTAAACACTAGTATACTTTTTCGTCTTCTTGATACTTATACCTGCCAGGCATTCTTTACCTTTGTTTGGTACAGTTCATTCAGCTCACAGGGGACTTAGAGCACCTACTGTGTGCTAGGTTTGTGTTAGGAACGGGGGATGCAAACATGAATAAGGGCCATCCCTGCAGGGAGGAGCTCGCCGTGGAGGGAAGAAGACAGAGAAGTGGACAGACAGCCTGTCACAGTTTCTGCTCAGTACACAGTGTGAAAGGCGCTGTGACCCTGGGAAGGCTGGGGTGCTCTGGGGGATGCATAAGGAGTATAATGCACCCAGGTGCTTGGAGCCAGAGAAGGCTTCCTAAAGGCATTGCTCTCTGCGTTGAATCTTGAGAAAGGAAAGAAGCAGGAGGGGAGCAGCATGGAAGGATGTGAGGGACCAGATGCTCTGGGAAGCTGTTTGGTATGACTGGGTAGGGCTTGAGCAGAAGGAAGGGAGTCTAGACTTCATCTGTACACAAGGGCCAGATTTTAAAGGGCCTCATGTCATAGTGACGAGCTTTGAATTTTTTCCTGAAGGTCATGAAGAACCACTGAAGAATTTTAAGCAAGTTCGGATCACATTTATGTTTTTAATGTTTAGTAACTTCCTGTGCTTCCTTCCCTGCCTCTTTTTCAAATCTTCTCACATTCGCTCTGATTCTTTCTCTTGTTTGTAAGTGACATTTTGAATTCCTCCTTTGTTCATTTGGAGTGTGGTTGAACACTGAAAGTCATCGTAACCTCTTCCCTTACACTTCTGTGGGAAAGAGAGTTAGCTACACAAGCTCTGTCAGTTTTGCCAGTGTTCTCTGTGTGAGTTACTGCTGAGTTTTGAGTTGTATTTCTCTCTAATGAACTATTCCAAATTTGTTTTTGTCTTATTTACCAGTGAATTCTTGTCGGGTGGGGTACATAAAAGATACTGCAATGAATAAGAAGAATCAACATTCCTGCCAAACCACAAGTCTAGCATCCCTCTGGAAATTTATTAAAAGAGGGACATGAAATTCCTGATAAGTCATAATTAATTCCATGAATGAACTTATTTAAATAATGTTACATGTGAGACTTTAAATTGTTTTTTTTTTTAGATAATTTTAAAATGGGCCAATCTTTGCAAATTAAACTGGAAATTTGAGGTTTCTGTGAAGTCTGCCTCATATTGTTCTCATTGTCACTGAGCAAACCCATCAAGCAGTTGTGTGAAATCTAGCTGCAGCTGTGCTCCCTCTTAGGCTTAATTTTCCTCATCAGAGTAACGCAGGGCGTGTGTTCCATGACTTCTAAAGTCCTTTTCTGTTTTATGATTTTCTCAGCCTACATCTAATAATTTTTTCCACCTTATCGTTCATGTAGTGTTCACATGGTCTTCTGAAGAAGCCATGGGTAGCTGTTGTAGCTGTCCAGATAAAGACACTGTCCCAGATAACCATCGGAACAAGTTTAAGGTCAGTAAGATTGTGTGAGTCCTTCTCTCGCTGCCTGCTTGGCTGTTGTCCTTCCACTTCACTTGATACCTTACACCTCACTTTTGTCTCCAGACCCTTTCATTGCCCTTTTGGTCCACTTTGCGTTTCTTGTTCTAACAAATGACGACCACGTTTTCTTACTGACGGTGTGGAATCCTCTTTCCTTTCCCTCTGGTTCTCTGTGTCCAATTAACCATACAGTTCTGGTGATACTTTTTTTAGAGCTCCATTCTGTAGTTGCCCTTCAGTCCCATCACCGCCTCCCTGTCACTGCTTCATGCCTGGACCATTTCTTAATAGAGCCCACCTCCCGTCACCTTTGTGATCCAGCTGCGGTTGGCGTCAAGTTAATCTTCCTATTTCATCATTCTAAAACTTGCTCTTCTTCAGATCTTCTCGCATTCGCTCTGGGGACTAGCTGCTCTCCTCCTTACTCCTCCATAGCCATTTAGTGTCTCGCAGTCTGGCCTCAGTCCGCCATGAGTCAGAGTCATTGGACCACACGACCTAGGTGTCATTCACAGCCCTGCTGCTCATAACTGTGTGACCTCGGGCAGTTACATCATCACTAAGTCCTTGTTTCATTTTTGTACAATGGAGAAAATAGTATTACCTGCAGTTTAGGATTGTTAAGAGGATTAAAAGGGAAACATGCATGTAAAGTGCTTTGCCCAGCCCTAGGGGAATGGCAAGTCCTCCCCACATGTTATCTAGTCTTCATAGTCTCCAGCCATTTTCCGAAACTCAGCAGTGCAAGGCCTTCCCTTACGTGAACTCCACCAGTCTTGTCTTGGTCTCTCTGAAATACCTTCTTTGCCTCTGCTGTAACACTGTATCTTCAGGATGTACCCTACGACTCCTGACCCACCAGCTGTCTCTCTCAACTGCCTTTCCTAACCTTCCTCCTACCTGAGGCCCAGCCACGTCCCTCCTCTTCTTGTGTGGAGGCTTCTCCAGTAGCCCTAGGCCACCGTTCCTACCTTTTGCAGCCTCTGCTGCACTCTCTCGTCAATTAATGACATCCAGTTCTGTGGTGTTGACTTGGTGTGGGTGCCCTGTCTTGTCTCCCCAGTGGGAACATGGGTTCCTTGGAGACAAAGTGGGTATCACGCTGCTGCATTACCCACACCCTGCACATATTGATTGACGAATGAACTGTCAAAGGAGTGAACAGCTGAGCCAGTCAGCAGCTGTGCATTTTCCTGACAAGCTGGTTAAATATGTGTGTGACTGTCAAGCGGGAGCATTATGTTCGCACTAATTAAACTTTCTTTTTTAGGTCATTAATGTGGATGATGATGGGAATGAGCTAGGTTCTGGCATAATGGAACTTACAGACACAGAACTGATTTTATACACTCGCAAGCGTGACTCGGTGAAATGGCATTACCTCTGCCTGCGACGCTATGGCTATGATTCGAATCTCTTTTCATTTGAAAGTGGTCGAAGGTGTCAAACTGGACAAGGTAGGTGGAGCCTTTGTTGTTTTTTCTCCAAACAGTATCACGGTGAAATACTGTTCTTTCAGTTATTCTAGATGTAGTGTTTAAATTAATATTTTACCTTTCTCCTGATAGAAAAAATCCCCCAAATAGTGGATTGTTAACAAAAGGGATATAGTAAACTGTGTATTCATTTGTCAAGCATTTAAGCACATTCTTTATGTCAGGAGTTTTGACTCATTTTAACTTTAAGGTTTTTAGTAAATGATTAGTCCCAGTAAATTGACTGTGTGTCTTTACTATTATACCTTGTTGGGGAAAGAACGTAAACTTTGGAATCAAACAGAACAGAGTTTGGTTTTTTTGCTACTTACAACTTGAACGGCCTTGCACAAGTCACGTGACCTTTGTCGAGCATCAAATGTCTTCTCTACCGGAGGAGAATGATAATCCTTCCCCTACAGAATTATCATCCAAATTAAACAGATAATGACTGTAACCCTGCAGCCAGGGCCTGTGCAGTGGCAAGGGACCACGTTAGTGAGGATGAGTTGGCCCCTGTTGATAACAGCAGACTAGAGTAAGTATTCAAATCTTGTTTTTGTCTACCTTATTTGGGGCCACCTCCTTTAGACAAATGAAAATTATTCTCTCAACTTTCTCTTGGGTTTTTGTTTTGAAGCAGGGAGTATCATTAATTTATCAGACATTTATTTGAAAAGGCTTTCTTGCTATTGATGCACAGATGCTTGCTTTCCAATTCTGTTCTTTGACAGATGCTCCTGTATCTTTTTTAAGGATGGGGTAACCATTTTCCCTTCTGGTTTATATCTGCAGGGATCTTTGCCTTTAAGTGTGCCCGTGCAGAAGAGTTATTTAACATGTTGCAGGAGATTATGCAAAATAATAGTATAAATGTGGTGGAAGAGCCGGTTGTAGAAAGGAATAATCATCAGACAGAATTGGAAGTCCCCAGAACACCTCGAACACCTACAAGTAAGGACCCGTTTCCCGCTTGTATTTTGAATAATGGACATTTATTAACTACAGATTCTGGATATTTAATCTATAACATGTTGGAAATCACGTTTGGCTAATATAAGTATGATCGTCAGTTTTTAAAAACTGTTAGCTATGAATATAAACATTTTTACTATTTAAATATGCAGACATTAAGTGTTCCATATTATCTAAAATGTGAATGGAAAGTTGAAGTGGAAGGGCACTGTTTGTGTTCTCACTTCTGCTGTGTCTTGCCAGAAACACTTTCCTTAATCCTCGCAATGCAGATTGCATTCCAGTTCATTTTTTTCTCTCTGCCCTACCCCTGTGTCCTGCTTTTCTTCTTAACCAACCAACAAACAAAAACTCAGCTCCAGGATTTGCTGCTCAGAGCCTGCCTAACGGGTGTCCCCGATACCCCTCCTTTGGAGACGCCTCGTCCCGTCCCTCCAGCAGACACCCCTCTGTGGGAAGTGCCCGCCTGCCCTCCGTTGGGGAGGAGTCTACACACCCTTTGCTTGTGGCTGAGGAACAAGTAAGTGTGTCCCCCTGTCTAGCGGGTAGTAGGCTGTTGGCGTTCAAGTGGTGCCGTGCTGAGACTTGCAGATTGTAGTCAGTTTGAGTTTTAGCTTTCACTGTTTGCATGTGACTTTTGTAGTGAAGAATCAGAGGAAATAGTGTGTATTTGCTGACGTATGACCAAATAAGTACAGGTATTGCAGGCAGCTTAGCATGACAGTAGTTTGTGGGTTCACAGGAGAAGGGCGTCTGTAGATGAAGACAGACATGACTGATGGCCGGTTCCTGTTATAAGACGGCCACTGGATTGGAGTTATGTGCTTTTTGTGTCGTAGTTTTATCGTTGATGGACTACTGGCAGCAGGCAGACTTTGTTGTCAGTGTTTTATGGAGCCATTTAACATTCCTGACTATTCTGTTTTTCATTTGAGGAGTGAATTATCTGGTTGAACATTGTCTATGTATTAATTAGTTATACTTATCTTTTGTGAACCTCATGGTTGTTTATCATTAAGAAATTTTTACTGTTTTAAAATTTGTTTCTTTGTATTCTTTACATAGTAAATGAATTCTTAATATTATTTGCTATAATTACATTTCCCCCAGTTTTGCATTTTATTTTTGAGCTTTTCAAATTTTATGTACAGACTTCTAAACATTTTTATATCATCCCCACCAAAATACCATTGAGCTTTTTCTAAGTAGTGATAATTTCTTAGTGGGTGATATTTATTTTATATCTATGCGTTTTACAGAACTGTTATTAAATCTAATAGGGTTTATATCTTTATATAGTTAGATCATGTGTAAATCATGATAAATTTGTCTCTTCCTTTTTAATACTTGCTGTTTATTTCTGAATTACGTTTTAATGCATTGATGAGAATTTCTACAACAAAATCAAAATGATGTATTCCTTGTTTGTTCCTGATTTTAGTTTTACAGAATGCTTCTCATGTTTCACTATCAAGTACAATGTTGCATGTTATTTTGAAGTAGTTTTTTAATGAAGTTAGGAAGACCTTTTTACATTCCTCCCCATCTCCTCACCTTTTTATTGGTAAAAACCGGGTACAAAGGCTTTGAAGTAAGAGTATATTTAGAGAGAAAGTTAATCAATAAAATTAACTGATGTGGTCAGACTTTTTTGTTTTATTTTCAAGCAAGTTTACTGATTCACTTTCCTGGTTTGTTTTAGGTGCACACCTATGTCAACACTACAGGTGTGCAAGAAGAGCGGAAAAACCGCACAAGTGTGCATGTCCCATTGGAGGCAAGGATTTCTAATGCTGAAAGCAATACACCAAAAGAAGAACCAAGTAATATTGAGGACAGGGACCCTCAGATTCTTCTTGAACCCGAAGGAGTCAAATTTGTCTTAGGACCAACCCCTGTTCAAAAGCAATTAATGGAAAAAGAGAAACTGGAGCAACTCGGAAGAGATCCAGTCAGTGGAGGTGGTGCAAATAGCACAGACTGGGACACTGGCTATGACAGTGATGAACGAAGAGATGCACCTGCAGTCAGTAAGCTGGTGTATGAAAATATAAATGGGCTATCCATCCCTAGTGCCTCAGGGGTCAGGAGGGGTCGTCTGACATCCACCAGTACCTCAGATACCCAGAATATCAACAACTCAGCTCAGAGAAGAACTGCATTGTTAAACTATGAAAATTTACCATCTTTGCCTCCTGTTTGGGAAGCCCGCAAGCTAAGTAGGGATGAAGACGACAATTTAGGACCAAAGACCCCATCTCTAAATGGCTACCATAGTAATCTAGATCCAATGCACAACTATGTAAATACAGAGAATGTCACAGTGCCGGCAAGTGCTCACAAGGTCGAATATTCACGGCGTCGGGACTGTACACCCACAGTCTTTAACTTTGATATCAGACGCCCAAGTTTAGAACACAGGCAGCTCAACTACATACAGGTTGATTTGGAAGGTGGCAGTGACTCTGACAACCCCCAGACTCCGAAGACGCCTACCACTCCCCTTCCACAAACCCCTACTCGGCGCACAGAGCTGTACGCTGTGATCGACATCGAGAGGACTGCCGCCATGTCGAACCTGCAGAGAGCTCTGCCTCGAGACGATGGCACGTCTAGGAAAACGAGACACAATAGTACTGACCTGCCCATGTGAGCCTGGGAAGCATTATGTTGTTTGCACCTTTGTGAAGTTTTTAAAAAGGAAGATGCAAGTGCTTCATTTTCATTTCTAAACACTAACTCCTTTTATAGACTTGATAAAATTTTTTTCTGAATATTTCATGTGCTTCTTTAACTAAAGGGAATTAATATAGAGCAGGTACTCATTAAAGAACACTAATTTCATTATCTACTACTCATTATTGTACAGCAGCATTCCCATTTTCACAGTGCCTATTTAAAATGAGAGTTGAAGTGAGTGACATGCTGGTTGATTTTTATCAATATTATGGACTTATGCATATCATTCATGTTGAAGTCATGGTTGGCATTTGAAACATTTTATAAAACCTCTTGGTAATGTGCAGTGCTAACAAATAACTCTAGGCTTTGAAGGTACTATTTGTAGATTCACTCTTCATGGTATGTGGCCCCCAGCATGTAATACGAGGAATCCTTTATTTCATTAATTGTAGGCTTTTTGACTTGAGCCAAAACAGATGGAAAGGAAGTAAAAGCACCACACCTCTGTGGATGCCAGTCAGTTCCTTGCCTTCAGTGTTACTAGAAAGAGTCCTGTTTCCGTGAATGCGGTTTGCTGTTGGTGTGTTGAAAGGCAGGAAGGAGACAAGATTTTCTGTTCACTCATCTCATGATGTCATTTGAAGGGCATGCCCAGATTCTTAATCAGAATTACAATAGGCTCAAGAATCAGTCTCAGGTCACTTTAAAAGCATTTGAAAATCTGAACCATGATCTCTTGACAGTCCTTCTCTTGTGGATTATTAGCAGAAACATTGTTTTCCAGAGGCGTTTTTGCCACTAGGTTGCCGTTTACCTTCCCTTTTTTCCTTTGGTGTTGGGGTGTCTTATTTTGTTGCTTAATGTCTTTTTCAATTTGAAATGTTTGAGTTTGTATATAGTTTTGAAATTGGATTGTGTGTTCATTGTTGTTGAATTTGCATTTTTGTCCATTTGTGGTTTTGAAGGTTCATTTGGAAGTTGCTGTTATCTACAACAGGGTTGCCCTTGTCCAGTATTTATTTATATGCTGTTTACTTTTCAAGTTGATAAAAGCATTCTCTCAATTCTGAATTTCACTTGTGTCCATAGGTGATCTCTTTAGCAGCTGAGGGAAAAAAGGAAGCTGTGTGTAGCATGCAGAGTCCCTGAAGGTACTGTTGTTTCCTGGGTGGGCGCCCTCCCCAGCACCTTAGGAGTGCGTCCCTTAGTACCACACTGCAGTCGTCGCGCCCAGCGCAGTGCTCCTGGCTCTGTGTCCTTGCGCTCACGACTGGAGCTTAGATTATCCCTTGATTTCAGTAGAATGGTAAGACTATTGCCAGCCTAGCAGGTACAGTGGAAGTCTTGTAGCAATGAGATTGTGTCATAATTTAGGATTTAAAATGAATTGAAGTTTATATAAACTGATGTGAATCCATATGTCTAACTCTTGGAAAAGCAAAATTTTCCAGTTTCCCAAACACTAGAGAATACAAGAGAAAGTAGAGTGGAAAGAAGATTAGGTAACCTCGCAAAATATTTTACTGTTTTCTCTAAACATGAGGAAGTTTGAAATTATGATCGGGATCTACAGATGTAACTAAGGTTAATTTCGCTTGAAATACAGCATCCAACCTGTTCAGTAAAGAACCTAATTATAGAACAGTGAATGGATTAGCAGAATAATAGAGTGGGACCATTATAAAGAAGGTAAATTATTAAAGGTGTCTTTACCCTTTTCAGTGCTGTTGGTTTACGTGCATAGCAGAATCTTCTTTTCTCCCTGTGAACTTGGTGCTTACTAAAGTGCTCACTCTTCTGTCAAAAGAGAACAGTGGTATAGGTGGGCCGTTTCCACTTTTAATATATTGTCCCATTTATGCTTGCTTCGGAGTAGATTGCTAATCGTGCCAAATTTATGTGATGATTTTTGTAATGTAGAATAAGAATTATGATGGAACCAGTACACCTGGTTTTCTCCAAAACAAGCAGTCAAGAAGAACATTAACCTCCAAATGAAAGGGCTGACCTATTTATTCATTTTGGAGGTTGGATACTTCATTTTCTTTCTTTTGCTCATCCTTTCCATTTTTCCTTCCAGATTCTAATTAGTTTTTATATTTTTTAGGTAACTCCAATATAATCATTGCAGTTTATGCTTTAAATGCTGTGTGCTTTAAAAATGAAAATGGGACCAATTTGTCTGCTAAGAATTTGGTTTTAGGTACTATGAGTATTAGGAAGATGTATACAACTGGTGTTAATTTCTAGATGTCTCTGGAAATCACCTGTGTTCCTATTTAATAAAAAGTAATGTGGAACACTCCTTGTCCTTTGCAGTAGTCTAGTATTGGGCATTAAGCTCTGTGCTGGAATAATGTACTTATTACTAGGTGCATTTTAGAATGAGATATTTTATTGGGATGTAATTGTGGCCATATGTTTCAGAATTTCTGAGACAGACCTAATTTTAGATATTCTGTTCCGTTGATAGACCATGTGATCCCACTTTCTGGTTTTAGAAAAATAGTCATTGTTCATATGTCTTTCCCAAAATAGAGTCCTCTTTTATTCATATAGATCATAACAGCTTTTATCCCAGACCAGGGTTGGAAACTCATGTGGGTATGACCTGTGTTTTTTCTTAGTGTGTTTTATTTCCCAGTTTCATCTTCCTTTAAAAATGAAAATATGGTGCCTTCCCTCCCTCCAGGAAGATTGGCAAATAGTTCCTATTATTTACTGCTGCTGTGGAGTGATGAGAAATGCACTTTACTCGTGAAGATTCAGCAAAAAGCTTTTCACTTCCCAGTATATCCAGAGTAGATCACATTTGGGACTTATGAAAATTTGCCAAGCAGTCTTTGTTTTTATAGTTATTAATGTTGACCCCACAGTTCAATATTATGTCAGGCTACTGTTTGTTTATTCTCCCCCTCCCCAAAAAAAAAATCTGTGGCACAGCAAATAAAATGTACCTCAATAATGTTCTATTAAAAGTGGGACGGGGCCTTATGTTTTCATAATTTCCCAGTAATGTGCCACCATAGTCTTGCCTCAAGGTGAGGTTTTAACAACCATAAAAGTACTTCCCACTACCCCCCGTGCTGTTCCTAACCCTTAATACCCGTGTTTTGTGCAATGTGTAGTGTGTGTGTAAATATATATGTGTGTGCACATATATATCTCCACACATCCTTGAAATAGACATGCCATCAGAGACGACATTCAGAAGTACCTGATGTACGGGCATCTCATTCATACTTCTGATATGTGAGGTATATGGTACTAATTACCTTTTCCCTCATGTTTGCCAAATTTGAATAAAGGCATTGGTACGAAATTACAGAATGTATAGAAAATGTTTTGGGCTTGAAAAATTAACAAATATTTTATGACATACCACAGTGTACTCTCCCCAAACCAGCACCCTATCTAACTTTCCTGTTCTTTACATCCCTTTTCCCATCCCTAGTCCCTTGTTTTTTGGGGGTGTAACACAGTTCTTTTGTAGCAGCGTTACAATTGCAGTGCTGTGACAGTTGGACCATAATAGCATGGAAATGGACTGCTATTAAAAGTACAGTAGTCACCGCTGTGCCACCTCTGCATTAGTAAATGCAGAATATGCATTCTAGAAAGGATAAATTTTGTTATGTTTTTATTTTCCTTACGTTGTATAATATTGTAAGATTATTGTATGTCCTAATTTGCATTATAAATGTTTTTTCCTACGTAAAGGCATAAATATAGCAACTTTGTATAAAGGTAGCTTATTAGAGTTTTAATTTTTCTTTTATAAAAAATTGTCTAACAGTGGGACTACCATTGCCAAATTGTATATGAAATATGAATTTTACCCCCTATGGTTAGTTTCTTTTATAAACATTCCATATTTCTCTAATAAAAGACATAAGTGATACTGTACTATGCATAAATCATATTTTAATGCTGTTTCATATCAGCATTTTAAATTTGGGTTTGCATTTTTAATATTGGCAAAATTTACCACTGTTGACTAAGAGCTTCTTGTGTGTGTAACAACATCCGTTGTCCTCTCTCCCTCCCCACCCTGTGTTCTGCTTCTCTCCATCAGTGCCAACTCCATCCATTTTGTAGCATGGCAATAAGATAGAGCTGTTATCCCGAGGCCGAGCGTGGCTCTTCAGAGAAGGTGGAGATGGGAGGGTTGCCCTCTCGTCGTCCTGTGCATATGACACTTGCCGTATAAACCCTGTCTCCAGGCATGAGAGTTATCTCATATATGATGTCAACATGCTTTTAAGGACAAGTGTGAATGTGCTTTTAAGCTTAATTTTTGTCATAACAAATAAGAACTAATTTTTTATCTTTGGAGAAGTCAGAGTTCTTGAAGTACAATCAAACCTTTATTAACTGGAGTACTTACAGAATAAGCTAATAATTGAATTTAGTTCAACAAGGGCTAAGCAACACATTTAAAAAAATCCTTATTTATTGTAGAGTATTAGTATACTGTCCTAAAAGTTATATGCAAAATATGGTTTCATCTTAGATGATTTAGGATCTTGCAATGCCTTACTGTTATCATTCTGGCATAAATTCCATGATGAGGTACTCAAGTTGATACTGGAAGCTGAGCTGACTATACACTGACCTTAAGCATTCGTGAAAAACTGCTTTGTTGAATAAAATCTGATCGGAGTTCTCATGGTTACTCTCCCCTTATTGCCGAAAGTAGATTGCAATAAAACCCCAATAAAAGTTTGGTTGGATACCTATTTAAAGTTCTACTGTATTTATATTTCACACATTTATTGAAACTTTATGATAAGAGGTTTTATTTCTTAGTCTCATATCACTACCTGCATTTTCAAAGTGAACAGCTAGTGGGTTCAGGATTACGTTTCATCAAAGGGAAATGAAATTGTAAGCATGGGGCAGACTCTCACAGTTTTATCTGCAAGGTCATTCAAACTAGTAGTTCTCAGCTCTGGACTCCAAACCTGTCTTTAGTCATGGAGTGACACTACAAAGCATGGTTGGGTACAGCTCAGATGGAGATCATTTAAACCGTGAAGGGGACAGACAAGGCCACAAATGATTGGGTGCTTACTATGTGCCAGACACCATGGAACACATAAATCAGAAACCACATCTTGGAAAACTTGGGTATTCATTTTCAGAAATTGAAAACTTCTTTGGATTATTTCTGTATCTTTCCTTTGAATTCCTTTGAAGACAGTAGCTATGAATGAATGAGCATGAAGTAGGCTCTATGCTAAAGATAGCAGTCCTTGTCCTCAAAAGAATTTGTAGTTTGGAATAGTCCTTCTAAGGGGGGCAATGCCCTTCCTCCCCCGCAAAAACTAAGCCCTAAAACATAAATTGTAAGTAAGGAATTGACTTCTCCCTGATAGCTCTAGAATGATGCTAGCTATATACTTTAGGAGAGTTGAAAACTTGTCACTCCAATCCTTAATATAAATGATGTGATAAAGGCACACACAAAGGAAGGGCATCTAACCGAGCCTGAGAATGGAGGTTTTCGAGAAAACTTGGAGGAAGTAATCCCTGAAGTGTTTGATGAGAGCCTTTGTAGATTAGAGAAGGAGGGGAGAGGGTGTGTTAGGGAGAAGGAACAGCATGTACAAAGAAAGGCATGGAAGTGTAGAAAGATGATGTTCCGTGGTGGCAAGGGTTCCGTATGACTGGAGCATAGGCTGCAAAGGCAGATTGGGGGATAGAGAAGAAGAGAAGTGACAAACATCACGTAGGTAGGGAAGGCTAAGGAATTTTGTTTTAATCTAAATGAGGTGAGAGCATTTGAAGGATTTGGAACATGGGAGAAATAGTTTAGGAAGATTACTCTGACATCAACATGGAGGGTATGTTAGGGGAATGGTATTTTAATAAAGCAAGGAGACTGGAAATGGAAGCAAAACTGGATAAATGCCTATTCAAAGGCATTGTTAAACGAGTGTTTAGGTTATTTATTGTGGGACAAACCATCCTAAAACCTAGTGGCTTAAAACAACAATGATTTTATTATTTCTCACATTGCTATAGATCAGGGCAGGCAGGCCCATTGAACCCACCCCAAATTACAAAACTAGTGAATGGAAGAGTTGAAATCGAAACCCACACAGCCTGGTTCCAGAAGCTGAGTGTTTGACCCCTGAGGGTGACACCGAAGGAGGGAGGAAGGTAGGAAGAGTCAAGACCGCATGCAGTGGAGGAAGGACACATCTCCTCCAGCTGTCTCTGGCTCCAGCTCCACCAGTGGCAGGGACTGCCCCCCAGCCAAAGCCCCTGGCCACGTCCCCGACTCCTCCACAGGCCAGCAGGGAGGCACGTCGGTTTCTCCATCACCCATGGTCTCGGGCCAGCCTGCCGGAGGACATCCTATTTCCTGGCATGTGATTTTGCCCACAATAAAAACAGCCATTTTCAATAGTGTGCAGGCATCTTAGCTTCTCATTGTTGTGACTCTTCTCAGTGCAGTGTGCGATCTGGGCTCTGTCCGTCAAAGTGCGTTTCCTGAAAGAAGAGCAGATTTTCCCACAAAGAACACAAAACTCTTAGTTGATTTAAAATAACAATTTGTTCAACCGGAACACCCCTTTTCATGATGGGCCTAGGGAATAGCGTAAACCAGGGTCAGCAAACTTTTTCTGCAGAGGATCCGGTAGTGAATATTTCAGGCTTTGTTGTCTGTAAGTCTGTCTCCTCTGCGCAACTCCGTCATGGTACAGCTCCGTACTGTACTGTATAGTGTATACTGTACAGTATAAAAATGAAGGGGTATGCTTGTGTTCCAACAAAGCGTTATGGACGCCAAAATCGTTTCATATAATTTTAATGTATCACGAAAAGGTCTTATTTTTTATTCAACCACTTAAAACTGTAAAAACGATTCTTAACTCTCTGGCCATACAAAAACAGGCAGCAGGTTGGACTGTGGTGAAGCCCCGGTGCGAACTCCCCGTCTTAGAGGATATCCGAAGGGTAGAAACAGTTAGAAATGGAAAGCTCCTATCCACGTTACCAACCGCCCAAACCCCAGAGCCGGCTGAGGGATCGGCCAGTCCCCGGGAGGACCGGGCATCCGTACAAGACAGGAAACTGATCGTTCTTTCAAGCACAGAAGTTTTGCCTTAAAGGTCCTGGGGGTCAATTCAGAGGCCGCAGAGAAACGTTTGGGGCTGGCCTCGCCCGCCGCCGCGCCGGGAGGGCCTGTCGCGCGCCGCCTCGGAGGGAGGAGCAGGTGCGGCGCAGCCCGGCGCGCCCGGGGCCCGGCCCGCCTTCCCCGAACGCTCAGTCAGCGACGTTGAAAACGAAAGCGTCAGTACAAACGTTGACAAACACGATGGTAGGTTACAAAAGAGAAATCAGAGCAGGAAGCCTTGAGTGCTGGGCTCCGGGAGACGAAGCGAGGAGGCTGGTGAATTACGTTTTCGTGACGTACTACTGCCTGACACGCTAACCGTGTCTGTGGCATCGGGACAAATGTTTAAAGATTAAATGGAAGAACAATGAAACGCGCGAGCCGGGACGCCGTTGCTGCGGCAACCGCGCGGCGCGGCGACGCTTTTGTCCCTCGTAGGCACCACTCGCGAGCCGCGGCTCCGCGGAGCGTCAGCCCGTCCCTGCCCGCGGCAGCGGGAGACCCCGCCCCTGGCGTGACGTGTCCGCTCGGCCCCGCCCCGGCGGCCGAGCGTGTGGCGTCACTTCCGGCGT